>NC_091233.1:4389338-4689338 GCF_040958095.1 Procambarus clarkii | reverse complement strand
GTGAAACCCATTACAATGTGTTTATAGAGAGGTTTATGACGAAAGATGAGCAAATAGCCCACAAGAATAGATGGCAACAACGACACCGAACTAGCCTCTCAGGTAGTCTCACCTCCCAGGTCACATCCCAGGCCACCTCCCAGGTCACCTCCCAGGTCGCATCCTCCCCAACTCAGCCCTCCTATACCTCCCCCCTGCCTCAGCCTCCCAAAACCCCCCTGTCCCTTCCACATTTGCAACTCCCCAACGATTCCCCTGCCCCTGCTACATCACACCTGTCAACGACCCCAGTGGGTCAAGCCATGCCCTCCCCAAACCCACCTTCCCACCCCCCCTCCCCAACTACCCCTTCCTACTCCCCTGCCCCTTCTACCCCATTGACTTCAATTCCATCTACTCCGTCCCAGCTTCCACTGCACCCCTCTTCAACTCACCCCCAAACCCACACCCAACCCTCACCCCTCCTATGCACCTCCAGCCCACGTTTAACCCCCTCACCTTGTGACCCCCTAACACCTTCCCCCATCTCCCTCTTCCCCTCTTCTACCCCAAAACCCCCACCTACCCCCGATTCCCCCCTAACTAATACACCCACTCTTCCACTCCCAGCACCCATGCTCCATTCTCATCTCAGCCCTCCGCCCTCAGTTTCCCTCTCCCCCCCAACCTCTCAACCTCTATCTGACTCTCAGTCTCTCTCTATTTTTCAACCCCCCTATGCTATTCAGACCCCTAACTTTCAGACCCATTATGCCCTTCCTACCCCCCTAGATGCGCAGACCCCATTCGCCTACCAGGCACTCCCAAGCACCCCCCTAGCACCCCCCCACACACCCCCACAGCCCCCACTTGCCCCCCAGACACCCCCCAGTTCCCCCCAGACCCCTGGTGAAAGGAGGAACTCTAACACCCGAGTTTCCAACAATAGTCTCAAGGTTTGGTACACCAATGCTGATGGGGTAGCCAATAAAGCAGAAGAGATAAAAGAAAGAGTTAGTGAGGCAGACCCAGACATAGTGGCAATAGTGGAAACTAAAATAAATGGCATGATCTCGGATGCAATCTTTCCAGAGGGGTACCAGGTGATAAGAAAAGAAAGGACACAGAGACAGGGAGGAGGAGTGGCACTACTAATAAAGCGGAAATGGAAGTTTGATGAGCTGGAAAATCCGGGTACCAATGAAAGCACGAGCTTCATACATGGAACTCTGACAGTGGATGGGAAGAAGATTGTAATCTTGATACTCTACAATCCCCCACCAAACAGTAGAAGGCCCAGGCAGGAGTACGAGGACAGTAACAAGACATGTATAGATGAACTGCATAGGGCAGCAACTTTAGCGCATAGAATGAGAGCGAAGCTGCTGGTCATGGGGGACCTAAATCACGGAGAGATAGATTGGGAAACGAGGAATCCCCATGGCGGGGAGGAGACCTGGGGAGTGAAGCTGGTAGACGTTATTGACAGGAATTTCCTAACACAGCATGTGAAAGAAGATACTAGGGAAAGAGGAGGGGATACGCCCAGCCTATTAGATCTCATTTTCACCCAGAATGTAGAAGACATCGAGCAGTTGGAACATGAAATACCACTAGGAGCTAGTGACCATTGTGTCCTAGTCTTTGACTACATGATGGAGCTTAAAACTGTGACCAAAGGACAAGAGGTCCGGGAAAGGAGACTTGATTACAGAAAAGGGGACTACAGAAGGATAAGGGACTACCTGGGAGAAGTGCAGTGGGAGGAAGAACTTAGAGGAAAAACAGTGCAAGGTATGATGAACCAAGTCATATTGAAATGCAAGGAGGCTCAAGAGAGATTTATTCCAACAATAAAGGAAAAAAGCAGGAGGGAATATAATAACCCATGGTTTAATAGACAGTGTCAGGAAGCAAAGGTGAGAAGCAGGAGGGAGTGGAGGAAGTACAGAAGACAAAGGACAGAGGACAACAGGATTAGATGTAACAGAGCTAGGAATGATTACATTAACATAAGACGAGTGTCGGAACGAAATTATGAGAATGATATTGCAGTCAAAGCGAAAAAGCAACCAAAATTACTACATAGCCATATAAGAAGGAAGATGTCCGTAAATGACCAAGTGACAAGACTGAGGAAAACAGAAGGGGCATATACAGAAAGCGACAAGGAAATCTGCGAGGTACTGAATGCAAAATTTCATGGAGTGTTCACAACCGAGCCTGAGCAGCTCCCATTGTTAGAAGAGATTACCCAAGATGAAAGACTATCAGATATAGAGGTGACAGCAGAGGATGTAATGAAACAGTTGACAACACTGGATGCAAATAAAGCTGTTGGACCAGACAAAGTATCACCGTGGATACTTAAAGAGGCAGCGCAGGCTCTCAGCGTGCCTCTGGCAATGATCTTTAATGAGTCACTTATGTCGGGAGAATTGCCCAGTTGCTGGAAGGAGGCAAATGTCGTACCGATTTTCAAAAAAGGTGATAGGGAGGAGTCACTTAACTACAGACCCGTATCACTGACAAGCATCCCCTGCAAAATACTTGAAAGAATAATTAGGCTAAGACTTGTTGAGCACCTGGAGAGCATTGGGTTTGTAAACAAGCACCAACATGGGTTCTGGACAGGGAAATCATGCCTAACAAACCTTTTAGAATTCTATGATAAAGTAACAAGGATAAGACAGGACAGAGAAGGCTGGGCAAACTGCATATTTCTTGACTGTCAAAAGGCCTTTGATACGGTACCGCACATGAGACTGCTATACAAACTTGAGAGGCAGGCAGGAGTAAGCGGAAAGGCCCTAGTATGGGTGAAGAACTACCTAACAGGAAGGAGCCAGAGGGTAATGGTAAGGGGCGAGAAGTCGGACTGGCAAACAGTAGCAAGTGGAGTACCTCAAGGATCGGTGCTGGGACCAATCCTCTTTCTAATTTACGTAAATGATATGTTTACAGGAGTGGAATCATACATGTCAATGTTTGCGGATGACGCAAAATTAATGAGAAGAGTTGTGACAGACGAGGATTGTAGGATCCTCCAAGAGGACTTAAACAGGCTGCAGAGATGGTCAGGGAAATGGCTACTGGAGTTTAACACCAGTAAATGTAAAGTTATGGAAATGGGATCAGGTGACAGGAGACCAAAGGGACAGTACACAATGAAGGGGAACAGCCTACCTGTAACGATTCGAGAAAGAGACCTGGGAGTGGATGTGACACCTAATCTAACTCCTGAGGCACATATAAATAGGATAACGACAGCAGCGTACTCTACACTGGCGAAAATTAGAACTTCATTCAGAAACCTAAATAAGGAGGCTTTTAGGGCGCTTTACACTGCCTACGTGAGATCAGTCTTAGAGTATGCTGTGCCATCATGGAGCCCCCACCTGAAGAAACACATAAGAAAACTAGAGAAGGTTCAGAGGTTTGCGACGAGGCTTGTCCCAGAGTTACGAGGGATGGGATATGAAGAGCGGCTGAAGGAACTGAACCTTACGACACTAGAGAAAAGATGGGAGAGAGGAGATATGATAGGGACATATAAAATACTCAGGGGAATTGACAAAGTGGAAATAGATGAAATGTTCACACGTAATAATAACAGAACGAGGGGACATGGGTGGAAACTGGAAACTCAGATGAGTCACAGAGATGTTAGGAAGTTTTCTTTTAGCGTGAGAGTAGTGGAAAAATGGAATGCACTTGGGGAACAGGTTGTGGAAGCAAATACTATTCATACTTTTAAAACTAGGTATGATAGGGAAATGGGACAGGAGTCATTGCTGTAAACAACCGATAGCTAGAAAGGCGGGATCCAAGAGTCAATGCTCGATCCTGCAAGCACAAATAGGTGAGTACAAATAGGTGAGTACACACACACACACACACACACACGCACACACACACACACACACACACACACACACACACACACACACACACACACACACACACACACACACACACACACACACACACACACACACACACACACACCTGTTGATTGACGGTTGAGAGGCGGGACCAAAGAGCCAGAGCTCAACCCCCGCAAACACAACTAGGTGAGTACAACTAGGTGAGTACACACACACACACACACACACACACACACACACACACACACACACACACACACACACACACACACACACACACACACACACACTGCCTACTCTATCTGTTGACTGTCTCATCAGTCCTAGAGACAAGAGGGGAACACAAAACCAGCATCCCAGCAACACCAGAGGGGAGGGCAACACCAACACCCCCCCCCTCTGCATAGAAACCCTCCCTTCCCTTCACCCTACCTGCCCCCACCCAACCCTCCCTCCCACCCCACCCCATTCTGACCCTGTCATCCCTTCCCCATTCCCATCATGTCCCCCCTCCCACCTTTCCCCACCCCTGTCCCCCCTCTCCCTTCATCCCATACCCTCCCTATCCCTCCTCCCCTCTCACCCCGTATCCTCCATGTCCCCCTATTTCCTTAACCCACACCCTACTTGTCCCCCCTTCCCTGAAACCCCCACCCCTCACCCCAAACTCCTCTGAGACCCTGCAAACCACCTCACAGATCATCTCACCCACTGAAAAGCTTCCCACACCAGCAGAATGCTCGCCATGAATGGGACGAGAAAATGAACTGAAGAAAGTGAGCTTCAAGGCAATGTACACTAACATAGATGGAATTACAAATAAAACAAGTGAACTCGGAGAATGGGAACTAGAAGAAAACCCAGACATAATAGCACTCACAGAAACAAAGCTAACAAACACCATAACAAACGCAGTGTTTCCACAGGGCTACTATGTAGTGAGGAAAGAGAGAGAAGGGAGAGGAGGAGGTGGTGTAGCTTTGCAACTAAGAGAAGGTTGGAGTTTCGAAGAGATGGTAATTCAAAACTGTGAAGGTTTCAGTGACTACATATCAGGCACCATAGCAACTGGAGGACAGAAAATTATAGTAGTAGTCATATATAACCCCCCACCGAATGTCAGAAGACCCAGACAGGAATATGATAGAAACAACTTGGCCACCATCAATATAATAGAGAGAGCAGCTTCTGTGGCTAGCAGGAACGGATCCAGGCTACTAATCATGGGAGACTTCAACCATGGAAAGATAGACTGGGGGAACAGAGACCCACATGGAGGCCCAGACACATGGAGAGCTAAGCTGCTGGATGTGGCAACAAGAAACATTCTAAGTCAACACGTCAAGGGACCGACAAGAACGATAGGAAGGGATGAACCAGCCTTGCTTGATCTGATATTTACCCTAAATGAGTCGGATATAAGGGAAGTTAAGTTGGAAGCCCCCTTGGGAATAAGTGATCATAGTGTATTGAGCTTTGAGTACCTGGTTGAGCTAGGAATTATCACCCCCAAAAAAGAACTGGGAAACAAAGGGCTGGCGTACCGAAAGGGAAACTATGAGGAGATGAATAAATTCCTATGGGATATACATTGGGACACAGAACTCGGAACCACGTCCGTACAAGACATGATGGACTATGTCACCCAAAAATGTCAGGAAGCTGTAAGCAGGTTTGTCCCAGCCCAACAGGAAAAAACAGAGAAGCAAAGGAAGAAACCATGGTTTAATAGGGAATATATGAAAGCAAAGGAGATGAACAAAGGGGCATGGAGGAACTTTCGTAATAACAGAACACCAGAAAGTAGAGAAAGATACCAGAGAACCAGGAACGAGTATGTTAGTGTGAGAAGAGCAGCTGAGAAAAGGTATGAAAATGATATAGCTAATAAAGCCAAGACCGAACCAAAGCTACTACACAGTCACGTCAGGAGGAAGACAACAGTGAAGGAACAGGTGATGAAACTTAGGGTGGGCGAGGACAGGTACACAGAGAATGACAAAGAGGTGTGTGAAGAACTCAACGAAAGGTTCCAGGAGGTCTTTACAATAGAACAGGGAGAAGTCACGGCGCTAGGAGAGGTGGCAGCAAACCAGGTGACCTTGGAAAGGTTTGAGATTACAAGAGATGAGGTCAAGAAGCACCTATTGGAGCTGGATGTGAGAAAAGCTGTTGGGCCGGATGGAATCTCACCATGCGTATTGAAAGAGTGTGCAGGAGCACTTTGCTTGTCACTCTCCATAGTGTATAGTAGGTCACTGGAAATGGGAGATCTATCAGAAGTATGGAAGACTGCTAATGTAGTAACAATATTTAAAAAGGGTGACAGACAAGAGGCACTGAACTACAGGCCAGTGTCCTTAACTTGTATACCATGCAAGGTGATGGAGAAGATTGTGAGAAAAAAACTATTAACACATCTGGAGAGAAGAGACTTCGTGACAACCCATCAACATGGGTTCAGGGAGGGTAAATCTTACCTTACAGGCTTGATAGAATTCTACGATCAGGTGACAAAGATTAAGCAAGAAAGAGAAGGATGGGCGGACTGCATTTTTTTGGAATGTCGGAAAGCCTTTGACACAGTACCCCATAAAACGTTGATGCATAAGCTGGAGAAACAGGCAGGAGTAACTGGTAGGGCGCTCCAGTGGATAAGGGAGTACCTAAGCAAAAGGAAGCAGAGAGTTACAGTGAGGGTTGAGATCTCAGAATGGCGTTAAGTCACCAGTGGAGTCCCACAGGGCTCTGTGCTTGGACCTATCCTGTTTCTGATATACATAAATGATCTCCCAGAGGGTATAGACTCATTCCTCTCAATGTTTGCTGACGACGCCAAAATTAAGAGAAGGATTAAGACAGAGAAGCATAGCTTTAGGCTTCAAGAAGACCTGGACAAGCTGCAGGAATGGTCGAACCAATGGCTGTTAGAGTTTAACCCAAGCAAATATAATGTAATGAAGATAGGGGTAGGAAGCAGGAGACCAGATACAAGGTATCATTTGGGAGATGAGATACTTCAAGAGTCAGAGAGAGAGAAAGACCTGGGGCTTGATATCACACCAGACCTGTCCCCTGAAACTCATATCAAGAGGATAACATCAGCAGCATATGCCAGGTTGGCTTACATAAGAACGGCCTTTAGAAACTTGTGTAAGGAATCTTTTAGAACATTATATACCACATATGTCAGACCAATCCTGGAGTATGCGGCTCCAGCATGGAGTCCATATCTAGTCAAGCATAAGACTAAACTGGAAAAGGTTCAAAGGTTTGCCACCAGACTAGTACCCGAGCTGAGAGGTATGAGCTACGGGGAGCGACTACGGGAATTAAACCTTACTTCGTTGGAAGACAGAAGAGTTAGGGGGGACATGATCACCAAATTCAAGATTCTCAAGGGAATCGACAGGGTTGATAAAGACAGGCTATTTAACACAAGGGGCACACGCACTAGGGGACACAGGTAGAAACTGAGTGCCCAAATGAGCCACAGAGATATTAGAAAGAACTTTTTTAGTGACAGAGTGGTTGACAAATGGAATGCATTAGGAAGTAATGTGGTGGAGGCTGACTCCATACACAGTTTCAAGTGTAGATATGATAGAGCCCAATAGGCTCAGGAACTTGTACACCTGTTGATTGACGGTTGAGAGGCGGAACCAAAGAGCCACAGATCAACCCCCGCAAGCACAACTAGGTGAGTACTCACACACACAGGAAGCAGCCCGCAACAGCTGTCTAACTCCCAGTTACCTATTTATTGCTAGGTAACATTGGCATCAGGGTGAAAGAAACTCGGCCCATTGTTTCTCGCCGGCGCCGTTAATCGATCCCGGGTCACAGGATTACGTGTGCAGCGTGCTGTCCACACAGCCACCGGCCCCCTTCCACACAGCCACCGGCCCCCTTCCACACAGCCACCGGCCCCCTTCCACACAGCCACCGGCCCCCTTCCACACAGCCACCGGCCCCCTTCCACACAGCCACCGGCCCCCTTCCACACAGCCACCGGCCCCCTTCCACACAGCCACCGGCCCCCTGTGTGTTAGTGTGTGTGAATGCGTGGTAGTGTGTGTGTATGTATTGGTATGTACTCACCTAGTTGTGCTTGCAGGGGTTGAGCTTTGTTTCTTTGGTCCGTTTGTGTGTGTGTACTCACCTAGTTGTGCTTGCGGGGGTTGAGCTCTGGCTCTTTGGTCCCGTCTCTCAACCGTCAATCAACAGGTGTACAGGTTGTGTATGTTGGTGTGTGTGTTTAATTACCTAAGTGTAGTTACAGGATGAGAGCTACGCTCGTGGTATCCCGTCTTCCCAGTACTTTTGCCATATAACGCGTGTGTGCCAGTGTGTGTGTGTGTGTTTGAACTTGCAAATACTTGCGTATGTAACGAGAACACTTACACGTATTCAAACCCCATTGGATATACACACATATCGAAGAAGTTAATCCAATATTATCTTTGCTGCACCCAAAACCAGGTCACTTACTTTGAGAAGTTAAACGCATTTTCCTCTGGGTGCAGGGGCGGCCGCTGCGACGGGCGGAGTGGGGGCCGCAGGCGACCTACACCACCCTGCGGCTCCACAACGTGACGGCCGACATGCGTGGCTTGTACACCTGCCTCGGTAGTAACCAGGAGGGTGACGGCCAGAGCAACGCTCTCAACCTCAACGTCCAGTGTGAGTGTTCATCCTCTTTCTATCGTCTTTCATTTATTATTAACATTATATATTCCGTATATATATATATATATATATATATATATATATATATATATATATATATATATATATATATATATATATATATATATTGTCACGTGGAGGTGGGCCAGGGCTCTGCTAGCACTCAGCTGCTAGGGGCTCAAAAGGCCGAATACTCAGCCCCTCCGACTCCCGGGATTCACCGGAGTCTCCTTGGTCACACAGGAGAGGACCGACAATGCCCACCTCCGCAGGTCTTTGCTTCCACCACAAAAGGGGGTGCCACTGATTCACCCTGGAAGCCCTTCAGTCAAACACGGGGAAATTGCTGTTAACAGTTTCGGCCTAGACCCGTGGAGGAGTGAAGGAAGACTCAGGCTTACCTTATAACCATAACCTCCCTGAGTCTTGCCTGCCAGACAAAAGGTTACAGGAACTCCTTTCCTGCCTGTCTTCTCTAATTTCTTCTTAACAAGGTCACCAGCTGAGTTATTATATCTGCACCCCAGCAATGCAGTTCAGTGGGTGTATTATATATTGTTTGTAGCCAGAAGATTGCTACTCCCATAGATCTGCTACTAGACTGTCGGCCCAGGGTACTCTCCCAGGAAGGTCTGTGTGGCTTTACCTCTCTCTAGCCACCACGTTACTAGTTGCCACCATTCAGGCACTGATACTGATCGGATGGCTAGGGGGTACACTTTTATATAGGTCCGTGCTGTCTTTACCACTCTCCAGGCAATAAGAACTTCTATAGAGAACGTAGTGTTCCCTAGGTGGTACTATGATAACCTTCGTGTATGCTCATAGAAAAATATTATAAAGGAGGCACACTTAAACACAATGATAAAATGTGAATTTACTGATGCAAATTACATGAACACACATACAATCACAAGTAATACATGAATATGAAAATAAGGATAATAAGTCTGGAGATCGTCAGCCTTTTCTTCCACGACCTCCAACACTCCTTCAGCTGGGCAGAAAGACAGGAGTCCCACACTCTCTCACAGGAGGGCCTCTTCACCACGTCGGCGCCTCTTCTTCACTGTTCTGCCACCCATACACACTGTCCTCTCTGACAGACCTGGACACAAGCTGCCTTGCAGCCTATTCTATTACTAAAGTATTAATGTCCTATTGCCACATACATAAGTAACTATTGTGGCCTAACTAGCCTACTCACACAAGGGGTAATGGGAGGGAAAATGATCTACCTTACATTCCTGGCTCACGACGCCTGTCCCTCGATGGTGTGAGGTTCCCACGCTTCCTGAGTCGATCCTTGACGATCCAGGACGTTCCACAGGTCCTCAGGTGTCGTGGAGCCTTCGCGTCGTCGCCGTTCCAATCCCTGAGATTCAGCTACCCCAATCCTGGTTCATCGATGGGCGCTGAGCTAATCACTATTTTCTCACACTCGCCCCTTCCACAAGGCGTTGCTCCTTGTCCTAGGCACGGTGTCGTCCTTCCAAAACCCTCAGTGGATGTGACCCGGTCACAGCTAGGCCTGCCCGCCACACCTTTCCAGGCCCTCAACGTCCTGCGTCGCCGCCCAGCGTCGTCGCCGAATATTTCCAAGTTTGGCACTCTTTTGCTCAATAAACTTGGTTCCTCTTTGCTTCCCAGAAGCGCGGGGTCTCCAATATGTGAGATGGGTTGCGATAGCCAGCTCTAATCCACTTAGAAAGGCTTGTAGAGCCTCAAATCCTTGAGAGATGACCGAGGTGCGTCCTCTCGCTTCCAAGGTCAGGTCAACTCTGACGTTGGCGCCGCTCGGGGCACTCGGTGACGTCATGGCGGGCCCTGATTGGTCGCCCGCGACCTAAGTCGGCCAATCCGCGATCGGCTAGTGTCCCTTTCAAAACGTCATATCTGCAGTAGGGGATACTCTTTCATTTTATATCAGGGCGCCAATTTCCCCTTACTTACAACTTATAATGTAACTTTCTCCCTTCACTGGAAGCCGGTCAGGTCGCCATATATATCAATAGACTCCCTGTACCTCAGATAATCAGTAGGGAGAGTTGATATAACTCTTAAAGCAGGCAAACGAAAGAGATAGGAGTGGGCACCGTAACAATATATATATATATATATATATATATATATATATATATATATATATATATATATATATATATATATATATATATATATATTAGTATATTTTGGTAGCAGTCTTTCCTGTTGACATATATTATTAAATATGACCGAAAAAGTAAGATTAATAATTCTAACACGAATTTTCTCAATCTTTCGTACATTTCTTTTCACTGTTGGAGGTAATTCAAAAATCAATTCTCCAAAATTCTGTGAACGCCAAGAAATCCGGACTCCACCTGCCAAAGATCATAGGGGAATATAAACCTGGATATGCGTATGGAAATGTCAAGACACACAAGCCTGGAAACCCACTTCGGCCAATCATTAGCCAGATACCCACACCCACGTACAGACTGGCGAAGCGACTCAACGGCCTGCTGACTCCTTATGTTCCTTGCGCCTTCAGCCTGAAGTCTCCAAAGGAATTTGTTGACTTACTGCGGGGCACACGGGCCACAGGGATAAGAGCCTCGTTGGACGTAGAATCGCTGTTTACCAACGTACCTGTGGACGAGACAATCGGGATGATAGCCGACAGAGTGTATCGTGATCCAGCCTGTACTCCTCTTGACATACCAGAAAATATTGTGAGGAAACTACTCCAAGCTTGTACTAAAGAGGCACCCTTCTTGAGCCCGGATGGGCACATGTATAAGCAAGTAGATGGGGTCGCCATGGGTTCTCCCCTAGGTGTCCTGTTTGCAAACTTCTACATGGGTACCATCGAGCAAAAAGTCTTAGTCGACATGAACTTGAAACCGGCCATATACTGCAGGTATGTTGACGACATTTTTACACAGGTACCTTATGTCAGACATCTGCAGGAGCTGAAGGAGGCATTTGAGCAGAGTTCCGTGCTGCGTTTCACTTACGAGATGGAAAAGGATGGGAAGCTGCCCTTTCTAGATGTAACAGTCATGGAAAAGAGCGGAGGTGTCCACACTGCAGTCTACACTAAGGAAACGAACATAAGAATGTGCCTAAATGCCAACAGCGACTGCCCAGACAGGTACAAGAGGAGTGTTGTTAACGCATATGTCGACCGTGCTCTCAGCCACAGCTCAGAATGGAAGCAAGTCGACGAAGAACTCTGTAGGGTAAGGCAGGTCCTATTCAACAACGGCTTCTCCAATGGTTTCGTCGAAGACATCATAAGAAGGAAAGTGAAACGCCATGCAACCTCTGAAGAGACAACTAACACAACACCTATACCCCCTATTAGACTATTTTACAGGAACTTCTTTTCCACAGCTCATAAAACGGAGGAAAGGGTCCTGAAAGATATTGTTAATAGAAACGTTATCCCAACAGACAAAAATCAGAGGATACAACTGACGATTTACTATAAAACCAGAAAAACGGCCAGCCTACTCATGAGAAACTTTCCAGACACAAAGCAGAACGCTTTAAAAGAGACCAACGTCGTCTATGCCTTCAAATGCCCACTTGCGGACTGTAAGCTCCAAAAAACCCAGTATATAGGCAAGACAACAACATCTCTTTCTAGGCGTTTAACGATGCATAAGCAACAGGGCTCCATTAAGGAACATATAATCTCTTCCCACAACCAAACCATCGCCAGAGAAATCCTAGTAAACAACACAGAAATCATCGATAGATACAGCGATAGCAGACGGCTTGACGTTTGCGAGGCACTGCACATTAAGAAGTCAACACCAGCAATCAACAGCCAATTAATGCACAACTATATTCTACCCACCTCAAGACTCCGCTCCAATATAGAAGCATCAAGAAATATGGACCAATAAGCTTTCTACAATCACTTCCATTTCAATACCCATTGTTTCTTGTTCTGTCTTGTGTTGATGAAATTAATACCCTATTAAATACCACCTCACCCCATCCCCCTCACTCAAATGTAGATATAAACAAAATCGGAGATATGTAAGTTCTATTCAGTTGCGAATGTGTAAAGTCTTTGAAAATGTAATAAGTTTTACGAAACGCGCTCAAGTGTCCCGTCAGACTAGAAATAAAAATGAATTTTGGAGAATTGATTTTTGAATTACCTCCAACAGTGAAAAGAAATGTACGAGAGATTGAGAAAATTCGTGTTAGAATTATTAATCTTACTTTTTCATATATATATATATATATATATATATATATATATATATATATATATATATATATATATATATATATATATATATATATATATATATATATATATATATATATATATATATATATATAAGGCAAAATGAGCCAAAATGAAACATTCAATTACATAAACGTTTTCGTGGAAATCAACACATCATTAGATGTATGAAGGAAGAGGAAGGCTCCATGTGAGGTGGAGTAAACACTGTCTCTAAGACAATGGTTCAATAAACATAAGAAAGTGGACACTGCAGAAGACCTGCTGACCAGCACATGTCAGGAACTAAAAGTAATGTCCGTATGGGAATAGTTGTGTAGTAATTACCTTACTTAGATAGTTTATTAATTGATCCAATACAAATCTATCCAAAGTGCATAATTGATTTATACATGATAAATAATGAGGCTCCTTCATGAGCTAAGGGAACTGAGCTATGAGAAAAGGCTGAGGTAACTCGACCTTCCTAATCAGGAGGAAAGAGAAAACAAGGCAGATATGATAGTGACGTATTTTAAAACAAATAAACAAAGCAGAAAGAGAAGCACTGTTCAATGTCAGGAGGAATTTCTTCATTTGAGACTCCACCAATAAGTACATCTGACTAGATGAGACACCATGACAAAACCAATGTAAAATTTAAAAGGTAAAGATGAAAGAGATTTAAATATAAACTAATGAAGCTGTAAAAGTGAGAGTGAAGAGCAGAAGCTGCACCCAGCAAGCACAACTAGGTGAGTACACCCGGCGGCATCACAACATAACTAGTGTACAGCCGGAGACTCACTCTGTTATCATTATGGCGGCGTCCTGTGTCGTCTGCCTCCAGTATCTGACTCACTCTTGACTCCCGGAGACCCTCCCAGAGAATCCTGTACCTCACACAGTCATCTCTGAGGCTCCTGTACCTCACACAGTCGCCCCTGAGACTCCTGTACCTCACACAGTCCTCCCTGAGACTCCTGTACCTCACACAGTCATCTCTGAGACTCCTGTACCTCACACAGTCGTCCATGAGGCTCCTGTACCTCACACAGTCCTCCCTGAGACTCCTGTACCTCACACAGTCATCTCTGAGACTCTTGTACCTCACACAGTCGTCCCTGAGACTCCTGTACCTCACACAGGCGTCCCTGAGACTCCTGTACCTCACACAGTCTTCCCTGAGACTCCTGTACCTCACACAGTCGTCCCTGAGACTCATGTACCTCACACAGTCTTCCCTGAGACTCCTGTACCTCACACAGGCGTCCCTGAGACTCCTGTACCTCACACAGTCGCCCTTGAGACTCCTGTACCTCACACAGTCGTCATTGACACTCCTGTACCTCGCACAGTCGTCCCTGAGACTCCTGGACCTCACACAGTCGTCCCTGAGACTCCTGTACCTCACATAGTCGCCCCTGAGACTCCTGTACCTCACACAGTTCCCTCTGAGACTCCTGTACCTCACACAGTCGCCCCTGAGACTCCTGTACCTCACACAGTCATCCCTGAGATTCCTGTACCTCACACAGTCATCCCTGAGACTCCTGTACCTCACACAGTCGCCCCTGAGACTCCTGTACCTCATATAGTTGCCCCTGAGACTCCTGTACCTCACACAGTCGTCCCGGAGACTCCTGTACCTCACACAGTCGTCCTTGAGACTCATGTACCTCACACAGTCGCCCCTGAGACTCCTGTACCTCACACAGTCATCCCCTGAGACTCCAGTACCTCACACTGTCGTCCCTGAGACTCCTGTACCTCACACAGTCGCCCCTGAGACTCCTGTACCTCACACAGTCGTCCCTGAGACTCATGTACCTCACACTGGCATCCCTGAGACTCCTGTACCTCACACAGTCATCCCTGAGACTCCTGTACCTCACACAGTTGTCCCTGAGACTCCTGTACCTCACACAGTCGTCCCTGAGGCTCCTGTACCTCACACAGTCGTCCCTGAGACTCCTGTACCTCACACAGGCATCCCTGAGACTCCTGTACCTCACTCAGTCTCCCCAGAGACTCCTGTACCTCACACAGTCGCCCCTGAGACTCCTGTACCTCATATAGTTGCCCCTGAGACTCCTGTACCTCACACAGTCGTCCCTGAGACTCCTGTACCTCACACAGTCGCCCCTGAGACTCCTGTACCTCACACAGTCGTCCCTGAGACTCCTGTACCTCACACAGTCGCCCCTGAGACTCCTGTACCTCACACAGTCGCCCCTGAGACTCATGTACCTCACACTGGCATCCCTGAGACTCCTGTACCTCACTCAGTCATCCCTGAGACTCCTGTACCTCACACAGTTGTCCCTGAGACTCCTGTACCTCACACAGTCGTCCCTGAGACTCCTGTACCTCACACAGTCGCCCCTGAGACTCCTGTACCTCACACAGGCATCCCTGAGACTCCTGTACCTCACTCAGTCTCCCCAGAGACTCCTGTTCCTCTCACAGTCATCCCCTGAGACTCCAGTACCTCACACAGTCGCCCCTGAGACTCCTGTACCTCACACAGTCGCCCCTGAGACTCCTGTACCTCACACAGTCGTCCCTGAGACTCATGTACCTCACACAGGCATCCCTGAGACTCCTGTACCTCACACAGTCGCCCGTGAGACTCTTGTACCTCACATAGTCGCCCCAGAGACTCCTGTACCTCACACAGTCGCCCCTGAGACTCCTGTACCTCACACAGTCGTCCCTGAGACTCCTGTACCTCACACAGTCGCCCCTGAGACTCCTGTACCTCACACAGTCGTCCCTGAGACTCCTGTACCTCACACAGTCGCCCCTGAGACTCCTGTACCTCACACAGTCGTCCCTGAGACTCCTGTACCTCACACAGTTATCCCTGAGACTCCTGTACCTGACACAGTCGTCCCTGAATTCAAAAGTCTCTCACCTGTATTATCATCCTTTTTATATTTCCTTTTTTGTTTATGTATACAAGAGTTGTTATATTCTAGTACAGCCACTAGTACGCGTAGCGTTTCGGGCAGGTCCCTGGAATACGATCCCCCACGAAGAATCGTTGTTACAACCAAGTACCCATTTTACTGTTGAGTTAAACAGAGGCTACAGTTAAGGATTTGCGTCCAGTAAATCCTCCCCAGCCTGGATACGAACCCATGACAAAGCGCTCGCGGAACGCTTGGCGAATGTCTTACCACGAAGATTGGTATTATGGGGTGGAGAAGAATAGACATCTATTCCTCCAATATAGCCCTTATCTCCCATTCATTATGATCATATCTATTTCTTTGTTCACATTTTCTGTTGGTACATATTAGGGCAGATGAAGAATATATGATAGTCACTATACATTTAGGAATATTTATAGAAAAAGTTCTAATGGATGAACATTATTCTCATCAATACGAGTCTCATGACCTCAGCAGCAAATATAGTTTCACTATTACTGTCGAATATTTGGGGACACTGGGAAGACAATTAATATTATATATATATATATATATATATATATATATATATATATATATATATACATATATATATATATATATATATATATATATATATATATATATATATATATACATATATATATAAGCACATGTATAAGCAATGGGCGGATGGGCACATGTATAAGCAAGTAGATGGGGTCGCCATGGGTTCTCCCCTAGGTGTCCTGTTTGCAAACTTCTACATGGGTACCATCGAGCAAAAAGTCTTAGTCGACATGAACTTGAAACCGGCCATATACTGCAGGTATGTTGACGACATTTTTACACAGGTACCTTATGTCAGACATCTGCAGGAGCTGAAGGAGGCATTTGAGCAGAGTTCCGTGCTGCGTTTCACTTACGAGATGGAAAAGGATGGGAAGCTGCCCTTTCTAGATGTAACAGTCATGGAAAAGAGCGGAGGTGTCCACACTGCAGTCTACACTAAGGAAACGAACATAAGAATGTGCCTAAATGCCAACAGCGACTGCCCAGACAGGTACAAGAGGAGTGTTGTTAACGCATATGTCGACCGTGCTCTCAGCCACAGCTCAGAATGGAAGCAAGTCGACGAAGAACTCTGTAGGGTAAGGCAGGTCCTATTCAACAACGGCTTCTCCAATGGTTTCGTCGAAGACATCATAAGAAGGAAAGTGAAACGCCATGCAACCTCTGAAGAGACAACTAACACAACACCTATACCCCCTATTAGACTATTTTACAGGAACTTCTTTTCCACAGCTCATAAAACGGAGGAAAGGGTCCTGAAAGATATTGTTAATAGAAACGTTATCCCAACAGACAAAAATCAGAGGATACAACTGACGATTTACTATAAAACCAGAAAAACGGCCAGCCTACTCATGAGAAACTTTCCAGACACAAAGCAGAACGCTTTAAAAGAGACCAACGTCGTCTATGCCTTCAAATGCCCACTTGCGGACTGTAAGCTCCAAAAAACCCAGTATATAGGCAAGACAACAACATCTCTTTCTAGGCGTTTAACGATGCATAAGCAACAGGGCTCCATTAAGGAACATATAATCTCTTCCCACAACCAAACCATCGCCAGAGAAATCCTAGTAAACAACACAGAAATCATCGATAGATACAGCGATAGCAGACGGCTTGACGTTTGCGAGGCACTGCACATTAAGAAGTCAACACCAGCAATCAACAGCCAATTAATGCACAACTATATTCTACCCACCTCAAGACTCCGCTCCAATATAGAAGCATCAAGAAATATGGACCAATAAGCTTTCTACAATCACTTCCATTTCAATACCCATTGTTTCTTGTTCTGTCTTGTGTTGATGAAATTAATACCCTATTAAATACCACCTCACCCCATCCCCCTCACTCAAATGTAGATATAAACAAAATCGGAGATATGTAAGTTCTATTCAGTTGCGAATGTGTAAAGTCTTTGAAAATGTAATAAGTTTTACGAAACGCGCTCAAGTGTCCCGTCAGACTAGAAATAAAAATGAATTTTGGAGAATTGATTTTTGAATTACCTCCAACAGTGAAAAGAAATGTACGAGAGATTGAGAAAATTCGTGTTAGAATTATTAATCTTACTTTTTCATATATATATATATATATATATATATATATATATATATATATATATATATATATATATATATATATATATATATATATATATATATATATATATATATATATGTCGTACCTAGTAGCCAGAACGCACCTCTCGGCCTACTATGCAAGGCCCGATTTGCCTAATAAACCAAGTTTTCCTGAATTAATATATTTTCTCTATTTTTGTTCTAATGAAATGATAAAGCTACCCATTTTATTATGTATGAGGTAAATTTTTTTTATTGGAGTTAAAATTAACGTAGATATATGACTGAACCTAACCAACCCTACCTAACCTAACCTAACCTATCTTTATAGGATAGGTTAGGTTAGGTAGCCGAAAAAGTTAGGTTAGGTTAGGTTAGGTAGGTTAGGTAGTCGAAAAACAATTAATTCATGAAAACTTGGCTTATTAGGCAAATTGGCCCTTGCATAGTAGGCTGAGAAGTGCGTTCTGGCTACTAGGTACGACATATATATATATATATATATATATATATATATATATATATATATATATATATATATATATATATATATATATATATATATATATATATATATATATATATATATATATATATATATATAAGGCAAAATGAGCCAAAATGAAACATTCAATTACATAAACGTTTTCGTGGAAATCAACACATCATTAGATGTATGAAGGAAGAGGAAGGCTCCATGTGAGGTGGAGTAAACACTGTCTCTAAGACAATGGTTCAATAAACATAAGAAAGTGGACACTGCAGAAGACCTGCTGACCAGCACATGTCAGGAACTAAAAGTAATGTCCGTATGGGAATAGTTGTGTAGTAATTACCTTACTTAGATAGTTTATTAATTGATCCAATACAAATCTATCCAAAGTGCATAATTGATTTATACATGATAAATAATGAGGCTCCTTCATGAGCTAAGGGAACTGAGCTATGAGAAAAGGCTGAGGTAACTCGACCTTCCTAATCAGGAGGAAAGAGAAAACAAGGCAGATATGATAGTGACGTATTTTAAAACAAATAAACAAAGCAGAAAGAGAAGCACTGTTCAATGTCAGGAGGAATTTCTTCATTTGAGACTCCACCAATAAGTACATCTGACTAGATGAGACACCATGACAAAACCAATGTAAAATTTAAAAGGTAAAGATGAAAGAGATTTAAATATAAACTAATGAAGCTGTAAAAGTGAGAGTGAAGAGCAGAAGCTGCACCCAGCAAGCACAACTAGGTGAGTACACCCGGCGGCATCACAACATAACTAGTGTACAGCCGGAGACTCACTCTGTTATCATTATGGCGGCGTCCTGTGTCGTCTGCCTCCAGTATCTGACTCACTCTTGACTCCCGGAGACCCTCCCAGAGAATCCTGTACCTCACACAGTCATCTCTGAGGCTCCTGTACCTCACACAGTCGCCCCTGAGACTCCTGTACCTCACACAGTCCTCCCTGAGACTCCTGTACCTCACACAGTCATCTCTGAGACTCCTGTACCTCACACAGTCGTCCATGAGGCTCCTGTACCTCACACAGTCCTCCCTGAGACTCCTGTACCTCACACAGTCATCTCTGAGACTCTTGTACCTCACACAGTCGTCCCTGAGACTCCTGTACCTCACACAGGCGTCCCTGAGACTCCTGTACCTCACACAGTCTTCCCTGAGACTCCTGTACCTCACACAGTCGTCCCTGAGACTCATGTACCTCACACAGTCTTCCCTGAGACTCCTGTACCTCACACAGGCGTCCCTGAGACTCCTGTACCTCACACAGTCGCCCTTGAGACTCCTGTACCTCACACAGTCGTCATTGACACTCCTGTACCTCGCACAGTCGTCCCTGAGACTCCTGGACCTCACACAGTCGTCCCTGAGACTCCTGTACCTCACATAGTCGCCCCTGAGACTCCTGTACCTCACACAGTTCCCTCTGAGACTCCTGTACCTCACACAGTCGCCCCTGAGACTCCTGTACCTCACACAGTCATCCCTGAGATTCCTGTACCTCACACAGTCATCCCTGAGACTCCTGTACCTCACACAGTCGCCCCTGAGACTCCTGTACCTCATATAGTTGCCCCTGAGACTCCTGTACCTCACACAGTCGTCCCGGAGACTCCTGTACCTCACACAGTCGTCCTTGAGACTCATGTACCTCACACAGTCGCCCCTGAGACTCCTGTACCTCACACAGTCATCCCCAGAGACTCCAGTACCTCACACTGTCGTCCCTGAGACTCCTGTACCTCACACAGTCGCCCCTGAGACTCCTGTACCTCACACAGTCGTCCCTGAGACTCATGTACCTCACACTGGCATCCCTGAGACTCCTGTACCTCACACAGTCATCCCTGAGACTCCTGTACCTCACACAGTTGTCCCTGAGACTCCTGTACCTCACACAGTCGTCCCTGAGACTCCTGTACCTCACACAGTTCCCTCTGAGACTCCTGTACCTCACACAGTCGCCCTTGAGACTCTTGTACCTCACACAGTCGTCCCTGAGACTCCTGTACCTCACACAGGCGTCCCTGAGACTCCTGTACCTCACACAGTCTTCCCTGAGACTCCTGTACCTCACACAGTCGTCCCTGAAACTCATGTACCTCACACAGTCTTCCCTGAGACTCATGTACCTCACACAGTCTTCCCTGAGACTCCTGTACCTCACACAGTCGTCCCTGAGACTCCTGTACCTCACATAGTCGCCCCTGAGACTCCTGTACCTCACACAGTTCCCTCTGAGACTCATGTACCTCACACAGTCGCCCCTGAGACTCCTGTACCTCACACAGTCATCCCTGAGATTCCTGTACCTCACACAGTCATCCCTGAGACTCCTGTACCTCACACAGTCGCCCCTGAGACTCCTGTACCTCATATAGTTGCCCCTGAGACTCCTGTACCTCACACAGTCGTCCCGGAGACTCCTGTACCTCACACAGTCGTCCTTGAGACTCATGTACCTCACACAGTCGCCCCTGAGACTCCTGTACCTCACACAGTCATCCCCTGAGACTCCAGTACCTCACACTGTCGTCCCTGAGACTCCTGTACCTCACACAGTCGCCCCTGAGACTCCTGTACCTCACACAGTCGTCCCTGAGACTCATGTACCTCACACTGGCATCCCTGAGACTCCTGTACCTCACACAGTCATCCCTGAGACTCCTGTACCTCACACAGTTGTCCCTGAGACTCCTGTACCTCACACAGTCGTCCCTGAGACTCCTGTACCTCACACAGTCGTCCCTGAGACTCCTGTACCTCACACAGGCATCCCTGAGACTCCTGTACCTCACTCAGTCTCCCCAGAGACTCCTGTTCCTCTCACAGTCATCCCCTGAGACTCCAGTACCTCACACAGGCATCCCTGAGACTCCTGTACCTCACACAGTCGCCCCTGAGACTCTTGTACCTCACATAGTCGCCCCTGAGACTCCTGTACCTCACACAGTCGCCCCTGAGACTCCTGTACCTCACACAGTCGTCCCTGAGACTCCTGTACCTCACACAGTCGCCCCTGAGACTCCTGTACCTCACACAGTCGTCCCTGAGACTCCTGTACCTCACACAGTCGCCCCTGAGACTCCTGTACCTCACACAGTCGCCCCTGAGACTCATGTACCTCACACTGGCATCCCTGAGACTCCTGTACCTCACTCAGTCATCCCTGAGACTCCTGTACCTCACACAGTTGTCCCTGAGACTCCTGTACCTCACACAGTCGTCCCTGAGACTCCTGTACCTCACACAGTCGCCCCTGAGACTCCTGTACCTCACACAGGCATCCCTGAGACTCCTGTACCTCACTCAGTCTCCCCAGAGACTCCTGTTCCTCTCACAGTCATCCCCTGAGACTCCAGTACCTCACACAGTCGCCCCTGAGACTCCTGTACCTCACACAGTCGCCCCTGAGACTCCTGTACCTCACACAGTCGTCCCTGAGACTCATGTACCTCACACAGGCATCCCTGAGACTCCTGTACCTCACACAGTCGCCCGTGAGACTCTTGTACCTCACATAGTCGCCCCAGAGACTCCTGTACCTCACACAGTCGCCCCTGAGACTCCTGTACCTCACACAGTCGTCCCTGAGACTCCTGTACCTCACACAGTCGCCCCTGAGACTCCTGTACCTCACACAGTCGTCCCTGAGACTCCTGTACCTCACACAGTCGCCCCTGAGACTCCTGTACCTCACACAGTCGTCCCTGAGACTCCTGTACCTCACACAGTTATCCCTGAGACTCCTGTACCTGACACAGTCGTCCCTGAGTTCAAAAGTCTCTCACCTGTATTATCATCCTTTTTATATTTCCTTTTTTGTTTATGTATACAAGAGTTGTTATATTCTAGTACAGCCACTAGTACGCGTAGCGTTTCGGGCAGGTCCCTGGAATACGATCCCCCACGAAGAATCGTTGTTACAACCAAGTACCCATTTTACTGTTGAGTTAAACAGAGGCTACAGTTAAGGATTTGCGTCCAGTAAATCCTCCCCAGCCTGGATACGAACCCATGACAAAGCGCTCGCGGAACGCCAGGCGAATGTCTTACCACGAAGATTGGTATTATGGGGTGGAGAAGAATAGACATCTATTCCTCCAATATAGCCCTTATCTCCCATTCATTATGATCATATCTATTTCTTTGTTCACATTTTCTGTTGGTACATATTAGGGCAGATGAAGAATATATGATTGTCACTATACATTTAGGAATATTTATAGAAAAAGTTCTAATGGATGAACATTATTCTCATCAATACGAGTCTCATGACCTCAGCAGCAAATATAGTTTCACTATTACTGTCGAATATTTGGGGACACTGGGAAGACAATTAATATTATATATATATATATATATATATATATATATATATATATATATATATATATATATATATATATATATATATATATATACATATATATATATATATATATATATATATATATATATATATATATATATATATATATATATATATATATATATATATATATATATATATATATATATATGATCGAAAAGGTTAGATTAATAATAATTCTAACACGAATTTTCTCAATATTTCTTATGTTTCTTTTCACTGTGGCCCGTGTTACCAGCAGTAAGTCAACAAATTCCTTTGGAGACTTCAGGCTGAAAGCCCAAGGTACAAAAGGAGTCATCAAGCCTTTGAGTCGCTTAGCCAGTCTGTTCATGCGTGTTGGTATCTGGCTGATGATTGGCCGAGGTGGGTTTCCAGGCTTGTGGGTCTTGATATTTTCATACATAATGGAAATCTATCCATTTCCATGCATACCTAGGTTTGTATTCCCCAATAACCTTTGGCAGGTGGAGTCCGGATTCTTGGCGTTCACAGTTTTGATCAATCTGTTTACCTTTATTTTCATTTCGGCTGTAGTGTCCTTCGCTACCCATCGAAGGACACTACAGCCATATCCTGCCATATACTGCAGGTATGTTGACGACATTTTTACTCAGGTACCTGATGTCAGATGTTTGCAGGAGCTGAAGGAGGAGTTTGAGAAGAATTCTGTGTTGAGTTTCACTTACGAGATGGAGAAGGATGGGTAGCTGCCCTTTCTAGATGTAATAGTCACAGAAAGATGTACAGACTTCCACACTGCAGTCTACACTAAGGAAACAAACATGGGAATGTGCCTCAATGCCATTAGTGACTGCCCAGACAGGTACAAGAGGAGTGTTGTCAATGCTTACGTCGACCGTGCTCTCAGCCGCAGCTCAGGATGGATGCAAGTCGATGAAGAACTCTCAAGGGTAAGGCAGGTCGTAGTCAACAACGGCTTTTCTAATGGTTTTGTTGAAGACATCATAAAAAGAAAGGTAGAAGACCATGCATCCTCTGAAGAGTCAACTTACACAACACATGTACCCCCTATTAGACTATTTTACAGGAACTTCTTTTCGACAGCTCATAAACCGGAGGAAAGGGTCCTGAAAACTATTGTGGATAGGAACGTTATCCCTACAGACAAAAATCTGAAAATACTATTGACGATTTACTGTAAAACAAAAAAAATCGGCCAACCTACTCATGAAAAGCTCTCCAGACACAGAGCAGAACGCCTTGAAGGAAACCAACGTCGTCTATGCCTTCAAATGCCCCCTTGGGGACAGTAAGCCCATAAGAAGTCAGTATATAGGCAAGACAACAACGTCTCTTTCCAGGCGATTAACAATGCATAAACAACAAAGCTACATCTTGAGGTTATCTTGAGATGATTTCGGGGCTTTAGTGTCCCTGCGGCCCGGTCCTCGACCAGGCCTCCACCCCCAGGAAGCAGTCTGTGACAGCTGACTAACACCCAGGTACCTATTTTACTGCTAGGTAGCAGAGGCATAGGGTGAAAGAAACTCTGCCCATTGTTTCTCGCTGGCGCCCGTAATCGAACCCGGGACCACAGGATCACAAGTCGAGTGTGCTTTCCGCTCGGCCGACCGGCTCCCTTCCATAAAGGAACATATTATATCCTCTCACAACCAGACCCTCACCAGAGAAATCTTAATAACAAACAACACAAAAATCATCGATAGATACAGCGATAGCAGAAGGCTCGACATCTGCGAGGCACTACACATCAAAAAGTCAACACCAGCAATCAACAGCCAATTAATGCACAACCATATTCTACCTACTTCAAGACTCCAAACCATTATAGAAGCATCAAGAGGATGTACGGGAAATAGGCCCTTTGCAGTTACTTCCATTCTTATGTTCTCATATCCAATTAATACCCATAGTTTCGTGTTTTGTCTTGTGTTTGTCACAAGTTTGTTCACCACACCCAAAACTGTTGTACCATATCACCTCACCCACATGTATAATGCGAGTATAAGTATGGACGAGTTTGCGTGTTTACAGGTTACAGTTGTGTGTGTAAACTAAAGTCTTTGAAATGTAATAATTTATTACGAAATATGTTCAGGCGTCGCGCCAGACTAGAAATAAAAATGAATTTTGGAGAATTGATTTTTCAAGTACCATCGACAGTGAAAAGAAACATAAGAAATATTGAGAAAATTTGTGTTAGGATTATTAATCTTACTTTTTCGGTCATATTTAACAACATATGTTTACAAGAAAGACTGCTACCAAAATATATTAAAATATATAAATCTAAATCTAAACATTCCTATTTATCTAAATCTATAAGGGGATCTAAACATTCCCTCTAGAGGTGGTACTCCCTTCAAAATATATATATATATATATATATATATATATATATATATATATATATATATATATATATATATATATATATATATATATATATATATATATATATATATTTATATATATATATATATATATATATATATATATATATATATATATATATATATATATATATATATATATATATATATATATATTAGTATATTTTATATATACGAAAGTACCTAAGGAAATTCCTGTTTAAATTTTTCTCCGTAGTCTGACACTGTCACATTTTTAATCACGTGTTTATTTTCGTGATATAAACACACTCTCACACACACACACACACACACACACACACACACACACACACACACACACACACACACACACACACACACACACACACACACACACACACTCACACACACACACACACACACACACACATCATCATCATCAGGTCATCAATAAGGTGTACAGAGTGACTTAAAATACCTAATTTAAAGTAGGTCTCAATATCTCAAATATACAACTCCGTGGCTCACTTGGGTGGGGCTTGACACATGATACCCTGGTGACCGCTCACCATCTCACCCCACACCTTCCCACGCCTTACACTGCCCCAAGACACCCCCCTACCCCTTCCCCTATACACAAACACCCCCGCACCCAACACACACACACACACACACGCACACACGCACACGCACACGCACACACGCACACGCGCACACACGCACACACGCACACACGCACACACACACACACACACACACACGCACACGCACGCACACAAAGACACACACGGACACACACACACGCACACACACACGCACATACAGACACACACACAGACACACACACACACACACACACACACACACACACACACACACACACACACACACACACACACACACACACACACACACACACAGGTCAAGCGGGATGGTAAGACAACAGAATGAAGCTGGAGGAGAGGGACTGGACGAGTCATTCATGGAGATGATTGCTAAGGCATGGAAGGAAGTCAGTGGGGAATTGAAGGACCTGAGGGAAACCATATGTAAGCTGCAGATAGAACTAAGTGCAGCACAAGAGGAGATAAAAAGCCTAAAAACAGGCCCTCCTCAGACTCTGGCCCAGGGGACCAACCCCCAGGTGCCAGGAGATGTAGCTATGGCAGGGACCCCTACAATTGGCCCAACCTTTGCTGAAATGCTCAAGAGCCCAGGAGCAATGTCCACAGTCAAGGATGTTGTAATGAAAGCAGTAACCTCACAGGAGGCAGCTAGATGCACAAGCCAGCTAATGGAAAGGAAAAGAGCTGTAGTAGTGGTAGGTGTCGAGGAACAAGAGGGCTCCACAAGGGAGGAAACGAGGACTAAAGACAAAGCTGCAGTGGCAGGGATATTAAAGGAGATAGGAATGGAAGGGGCTGAACGAGACATAGAACAGTTTTTCCGGATTGGCCAGTACAACAGAGACAAAAAAAGATTGATCAAGGTAGTATTCAAGAGCGAGGACATCAAAGAGGACATTCTAGTAAGGAAGAACAAACTGAGGCATGCAAGGAACTACAAAGAGGTATATGTTCAGAGGGACATGACCAGAGACGAGATAGTAAGGGCAGCAGATGCAAGGAAAAGGCGCAAGGAGAGGGAAGAGAGCCAGGGAACCTCAGCCTCCAACCCAGCA
Organism: Procambarus clarkii; assembly: GCF_040958095.1. Taxonomy (NCBI): domain Eukaryota; kingdom Metazoa; phylum Arthropoda; class Malacostraca; order Decapoda; family Cambaridae; genus Procambarus; species Procambarus clarkii. The sequence continues at coordinate 4,662,573 of NC_091233.1, read as the reverse complement.
ATCCCAGAGGGGAGTGGGGAACCCCAATCCAGCAACCCAGGAACCCCAGGGGGGAATGCAACACCCCAGTCCACCACCCAATAGGGCCCTCTCTACCCCCCAGCACAAACCCTTCCTTGCCCCTGCATAATGCCCATCATGAAACCCAAATCCTCCCCCTCCCCTTACCCCAAGTAGCCCCTGCTTTCCCAACCCCTGGTCTTCTCCCTGCCCCAAGCAGGCCTGAGCAAGACCAAAGCCCTCTATCCCCCACTCCACCTCCCTCCAAACCCCTGTCAACTACACCGCAGGAGGGCGTGCCCTCTCCCCAAGCAATCCCTGCTCCCTCACCCCCAGGACTTCTTCCTGACCCAAACAGGCCTGAGGAAGACCTAAGCCCTCCACCCCCCACCCCACCTCCCCCTGAACCCCTGGCAACTACCTAACAGGAGGAGGAGCCTACCCAAGTAGCAAGGACCATAGAACAACCTCCTACACTTGTAGGGAGTGTGGGTGAAATTGGATATAAGAAAGTGAGCTTCAAGGTAATGTACTCAAACATTGATGGGATTACCAATAAAGCAAGTGAACTGGCAGAAAGGGTGCAAGAAGAAAACCCTGATGTAATAGGACTAACAGAAACAAAATTGTCAGGAGTCATAACAGATGCTGTGTTTCCAAAGGACTACTATATAGTAAGGAAAGAGAGGTAAGGGAGAGGAGGTGGAGGAGTGGCCCTGCTGATAAGGAAGGACTGGAGTTTTGATGAGATGGAAATTCCGGGCTGTGACGGATTCAGAGATTACATAACAGGAACTATAACAATGGGTGGACCTAAGATAATAGTGACAGTCATTTACAACCCTCCCCTAAATGACAGAAGACCTAGACAGGAGTTTGATAGGAACAACATGGCAACCATTAATATAATAGAGAGAGCAGCTTCAGTTGCCTGCAGGAATGGCTCAAGACTCTTAATCATGGGTGATTTCAACCATGGAAAGATAGACTGGGAGAATGGGGACCCACATGGTGGTGCAGATACGTGGCGAGCTAAACTCTTGGAAGTGGTACAAGGAATTTTCTGAGCCAGCATGTCAAGGAACCCACAAGAATGAGAGGCAATGATGAACCAGCTAGACTCGACTTAATATTCACCCTAAATGAGTCAGAAATAAGGGAAGTCAAAGTTGAAGCCCCCATAGGAATGAGTGACCACAGTGTACTGACCTTTGAGTACTTGGTGGAATTAGGGATAACCTATCCAAGGATGGGAGTGGAGGGGAAAAGACTGAATTACCGAAGAGGAAAATATGACGAGATGAGGAACTTCCTAATGGGAATACCATGGGAAACAGAACTTAGAGACAAGAATGTGCAGGTCATGATGGATATTGTCACCCAAAAGTGCCAGGAAGCTGCAGACAGGTTTATCCCCGTCCAAAAGGAGAAAAACGAAAAACAACAGAAAAACCCATGGTTCAACCAGGAATGTAAGGTAGCGAAACAACTGAGTAAAAGAACATGGAGAAACTACAGAAATAACAGAACACCAGAGAGCAGGGAGAGGTACCAAAGGGCCAGAAATGAGTACATCAGAGTGAGGAGGGAAGCAGAGAGACAGTTTGAAAATGACATCGCGAGTAAAGCCAAGACCCAACCAAAGCTGCTCCACAGCCATATCAGGAGGAAAACAGCAGTGAAGGAACAAGTGATGAAGCTGCGGAAAGGGGAGAACAGATACACAGAGAATGACAAGGAGGTGTGTGAAGAACTCAACAAGAGATTCCAGGAGGTCTTCACAATAGAACAAGGAGAAGCCCCTGCACTAAATGAGGAGGCGGCAACCTTGGAAACCTTGGAGGAATTTGACCTCACCAGTGATGAGGTCAAAAGGTGTCTGCTGGAGCTAGATGTGACAAAGGCTGTTGGGCCTGATAGAATCTCACCATGGATACTGAAGGAAGGTGCAGAAGCACTAAGTGTGCCACTCTCTATGGTGTATAACAGGTCACTGGAAACAGGAGACTTACCAGAAAGTTGGAAGACAGCTAACGTGGTCCCAATATACAAAAAGGGTGACAGGCAAGAGGCACTGAATTACAGGCCAGTTTCCTTAACTTGTATACCATGCAAGGTGCTGGAGAAGATCGTGACGAAAAGGCTCGTAGAGCATCTGGAGGGAAATAACTTTGTAACGCACCACCAACATGGGTTCAGAGATGGTAAATCGTGCCTCACAGGGTTAATAGAATTTTATGACCAGGCAACGAAAATTAGGCAGGAAAGAGAAGGGTGGGCCGACTGCATTTTCCTGGATTGCCAAAAAGCCTTCGACACAGTACCCCATAAAAGGCTGTTAAAAAAGTTGGAGCAACAGGCAGGAGTAAAAGGGAAGGTGCTCCAGTGGATAAGGGAGTACTTAAGCAACAGGAAACAGCGAGTAACGGTGAGGGGGAAGACATCAGAGTGGCGAGATGTCACCAGCGGAGTCCCACAGGGCTCAGTACTTGGACCCATCCTGTTTCTAATATATGTGAACGATCTTCCAGAGGGTATAGACTCATTCCTCTCGATGTTTGCTGATGATGCAAAAATTATGAGAAGAATCAAGACGGATGAAGATAGACAGAGACTACAGGATGACCTGGATAAACTGGAGGAATGGTCTAGAAAATGGCTGCTGAAGTTCAACTCTGGAAAGTGTAAGGTGATGAAATTAGGCGAAGGGAGCAGGAGGCTGAACACAAGGTATCATCTGGGAGGGGAAATCCTGCAAGAATCAAATAGAGAGAAGGATCTGGGGGTTGATATCACACCGAACCTGTCCCCAGAGGCCCACATCAAAAGAATATCATCAGCGGCATATGCTAGACTGGCCAACATAAGAACTGCCTTCAGAAACTTGTGTAAGGAATCTTTCAGAACCCTGTATACCACTTATGTAAGACCAATCCTGGAGTATGCAGCTCCAGCCTGGAGTCCATACCTAGTTAAACACAAGACAAAGTTAGAGAAGATTCAGCGGTATGCCACCAGGCTCGTCCCGGAACTGAGAGGATTGAGCTACGAGGAAAGGCTAAAGGAGCTGAACCTCACATCCCTGGAAAACAGAAGAGTAAGGGGAGACATGATAACCACCTACAAAATTCTCAGGGGAATTGACAGGGTGGACAAAGACAAACTCTTCAGCACGGGTGGGACACGAACAAGGGGACACAGGTGGAAACTTAGTACCCAGATGAGCCACAGAGACGTTAGAAAGATTTTTTCAGTGTCAGAGTAGTTAATAAATGGAATGCACTAGGAAGTGATGTGGTGGAGGCTGACTCCATACACAGTTTCAAATGTAGGTATGATAGAGCCCAGTAGGCTCAGGAATCTGTACACCAGTTGATTGACAGTTGAGAGGCGGGACCAAAGAGCCAAAGCTCAACCCCCGCAAGCACAATTAGGTGAGTACAATTAGGTGAGTACACACACACACACACACACACACACACACACACACACACACACACAGGTGTGTGTGTGTGTGGAGCTCCTGGTTTCACTAGTGGAGTGGGAGGGGTAATCAGGCAACTTCGAAGTGAAAAAGTGTGTACAAGTGAATGAAAAAAACTTGGGTTTTGACCAAAGTCATAAGGTAGTGAAGAAAAACAGTTTAAGTAGCGTAATTCAAAATAGTTGAGGAAGTACTGTGGCAGTGTGCAGTGTGGAGCAGACCTCTGACCGACCTCTGACCGTGACCTCACCCCCGGCAGCAACCCTCCTACCACCACGTGGGACGACGCTTGGAGATTCACTCACCTATTGTGTTAGCAGGACGGTAAGATACTTGGAACCCCTGTGGGTAAGGTTGCATTATAGCAATGACTAGGTCAGGAAGGGTGTCTAGGTCCAATAGTATTATGATTGAGGAAGAAGATTGGTTTGTGGAGAAGATGATTGGGAAATTTGTAGAGAAGAGGGATGTTTGGATAGATGATCTAATCCAGGGGATTAAAACTGAAGTCTTTAATAAGATACAGGACGAGGTTCAAAGACTCAAACAAGAGTTTATGGATTATATTCAAGAGGAAATCACGAAGAGCAGGGTAGAATGGCAAGGAGAAATATCTAGGCTTACTAATGAATTTGGCAGGAATAAGGGAAGCTTGGCAGGGGAAGGGGGAGTAGTAGTAGGTGGAGTAGCGGGTGTGGGAGGGGTGGGGGTCAGCCAGGGAGAGGGCCACCAGCATGACCCTGAACTGAGAAAGAGGACAATCATAATCCATGGATTGTTTGAAGCCAGGGCACCATCGAGGCAGGAAAGGATGGAGATTGAGGATTTGGAGCTACAGGGCATCTTGAGAGACATGAGAGCCCAGATGGCAGGGAATGAGGTGCAAGTTCACCGACGCATTGGGCCATACAACTGTAACAGGAAACGACCTGTCCTGGTACAGTTCACTAACGAAGAGGCAATGGATTACATACTGGATCACAAACACCTACTCAGAGGTAGCGAAAATTACTACAACGTATATATTGACAAATTTATGACGAAGGGGGAGCAGATAGCCCACAGAGCAAGCAAACAACAATACAACTCTTCCCATTTGAGCGTAGCTACACACCCCAATGCTAATCCACCCCATGCTAACAAGCTCACACCTTCTCAGGTCACTCCTTCCCCAAATCAGCTCTCCCTGCCCCTGCTTATCTCCCCAACACCTCCCTTGACCCCTCTGACCCCACTGCAGTCAAATTCATCCCACATTCCAAGGACCCCCTCATCACCTCAACCCCCAAAACCCGTCCAACCCTCATCCCCTCAACCCCCAAAACCCACCCAGCCCTCATCCCCTCAACCCCAAGAACCCACCCAGCCCTCATCCCCTCAACACCCAAAACCTACCCAGCCCTCACCCCTCCTCATCCCCTCTCCTTCTATGTGACCCCCTACCCTTGCGAGGGGGGTGGGATGTTCCCCCCACTCCTTCTATCCTTCCCACTCCCAACCTCTCAATCTCTATCTGACTCCCAACCTTACGCAATCTCCCAACCCCTCTATGCTCTCCCTAATCTTCAGACCCAGTATGCCCTTCCTACTCCAGACCTACCTACCCAGGCCCTACCCCAGACCCTCCTACCTACCTCCCTAGAAGCCCAGCCCCCATTAGCCCCCCAAGCACCCCTCCCGACCTCTTTCACCCCCATACACCCCCCGGACCCCCCAGACACCCCTCGGATCCCCCCGGACATCCCCCGGATCCTCCCCGCCCCCAGTCATCCCCCAGACACCCCCCAGATCCCCCAGATGCCCCCTGCCCCCAGTCACCCCCCAGACACCCCCCAGATCCCCAGAGAAAAGGGGTCAAGAGTACAAGAGTTTCCATGAAGAATCTCAAGGTTTGGTACACCATTGCTGATGGGGTATCTAATAAAGTAGAAGAGATAAAAGAAAGAGTGAGTGAAGCAGATCCTGACATAGTTGCAATTGTGGAAACTAAAATTAATGACATGATCTCAGATGCAATCTTTCCTGAAGGGTACCAGGTGATACGAAAAGAGAGGACACAGAGACAGGGAGGGGGAGTGGCACTCCTAATAAAGCGGAAATGGAAGTTTGAAGACCTGGGAAATCGAGTTACCAATGAGTGCACAAGCTTCATACATGGAACTCTGACAGTAGATGGAGGAAGATTGTGATCTTGGTAATCTACAATCCCCCGCCAAACAGTAGAAGACCCAGGCAGGAGTATGATGACAACAACAAGGCATGTATAGATGAACTGCAGAAGGCAGCAACACTAGCCCACAGAATAAGAGCGAAGCTGCTGATCATGGGGGACCTAAATCATGCAGACATAAATTGGGAATCAAGGAATCCCCATGGAGGGGACGAAACGTGGGGAGCAAAATTAGTAGATGTTATAGGCAGGAATTTCCTAACACAACATGTGAAGGAAGACACAAGGGAAAGAGGAGGAGATGCACCGAGCCTATTAGACCTGATTTTCACCGAGAATGTAGAAGATATCGAGAATTTAGAGCATGAAATACCTTTAGGGGCCAGTGACCATTGTGTCCTAGTCTTTGACTACATGATGGAATTCAAACTTATGACTATGGGACAAGAGATCTGGGAAAGGAGAGTTGACTACAGGAAAGGGGACTATAAGAGGATAAGGGACTAGCTGGGTGAAGTACAGTGGGAGGAAGAAATTGGAGGAAAAACAGTCCAAGATATGATGGACCTAGTCATACAGAAATGACAGGAGGCCGAAGAGAGATTTATACCAAAAGTAAAGGGAAAAAATAAGAAGGAATATAATAACCCATGGTTTAATAGACAGTGTCAGGAAGCAAAAATGGCCAGCAGGCGGGAGTGGAGGAAGTACGGAAAACAAAGGACAGAGGACAACAGGATCAGATACAACAGAGCTAGAAACGATTACATTAACATAAGACGAACATCGGAAAGGGACTATGAGAACGATATTGCAATCAAAGCGAAAAAACAAGTTACTACACAGTCATATAAGAAGAAAAATGATGGTGAACGACCAAGTGACAAGACTTGTCACTTGGTCGACACATGGAGGGCGTCGACACATGGAGGGTGTCGACACATGGAGGGTGTAGACACATGCAGAGCGTCGACACATGGAGGGCGTCGACATATGAAGGGCGTCGACACATGGAGGGTGTCGACACATGGAGGATGTTGACACATGGGAGGCGTCGACACATGGAGGGTGTTGGCACATGGAGGGCGTCGACATATGGAGGGTGTCGACACATGGAGAGTGTCGACAAATGGAGGGTGTCGACAAATGGAGGGCGTCGACACATGGAGAGCGTCGACACATGGAGGGCGTCGACACATGAAGGGCGTCGACACATGGAGGGTGTAGACAGATGGAGGGTGTTGGCACATGGAGGGTGTTGACACATGGAGGTCATCGACACATGAGGGGCGTCGACACATGGAGGGCGTCGACACATGGAGGGCGTCGACACATGGAGGGTGTCGACACATGGAGGGTGTTGACACATGGAGAGTGTTGACACATGGAGGTCATCGACACATGAGGGGCGTCGACACATGGTGGGCGTCGACACATGGAGGGTGTTGACACATGGAGGGCGTTGACACATGGAGGGTGTTGACACATGGAGGGTGTTGACACATGGAAGGTGTTGACACATGGAGGGTGTTAATACATGGAGGGTGTCGACACATGGAGGTCGTCGACACATGGAGGGTGTTGATACTTGGAGGGTGTCGACACATGGAGGGCGTCGACACATGGAGGGCGTCGAAACATGGAGGGCGTCAACACATGGAGGGTGTTGACACATGCAGGTCGTCGACACATGGAGGGTGTTGACACATGGAGGTCGTCGACATATAGAGGAGCCCTCCATATGTCGACACATGGAGGAGCCCTCCATATGTCGACACATGGAGGAGCCCTCCATATGTCGACACATGGAGGGCGTCGACGAAATTGGATGGTGTCGACATATGGAGGGCGTCGACACACACATGGAGGGTGTCGACACATGGAGGAGCCCTCCATATGTCGACACATGGAGGGCGTCGACGAAATTGGATGGTGTCGACATATGGAGGGCGTCGACACACACATGGAGGGTGTCGACCTATGGAGGGTGTGGTAGCTGCCAACATTCTCCTCAGGAAGTCACGACGCCCTGTAACTGCCTTGCTCTCTGCAACATGTATTTCTATATGACCTTGTTGCAAGAATATGATCTCATATATGAGTGTATGACCGCAGCTCAGACGGCCAGGAGTGCCGGGCCTACTTGCCATTTTCACTAGTGCACTTAAGCGGTGGGACGGCGCGCCCAGGCACACTATATTCCACCATTATTCCAGAAGTTATCCGCGCTGCCCCACTTCTCCCCTATGGCACTCTCCCTGCTAGGTAGAGTACCTGTAGTGCTGGTACGGCTCTACAAGTACATATCTCTTTACCTCTCCCGTAGCTACAGAGCAGTGCAGTAGAGGAGCCAGCCTGGCATATGTTAGCCAGCCTGGCATATGCCGCTGATGTTACCCTCTTGATATTTACTGTAGGAGACAGGTCTGGCGTGATATCAACCCCCAAGTATTTTCTTTCTCTGACTCCTGAAGAATTTCCTCTCTCAGATGATACCTTGTATCTGGCCTCCTGCCCCCTACACCTATCTTCATTACATTACATTTGGTTGGGTTAAACTCTAACAACCATTTGTTCGACCATTCCTTCAGTTTGTCTAGGTCTTCTTGAAGTCTCAATCAGCCCTCTTCTGTCTTAATCCTTCTCATAATTTTGGCATCGTCCGCAAACATTGAGAGAAATGAATCTATACCCTCCAGGACATCATTTACATATATCAGAAACAAGATAGGACCGAGTACAGAGCCCTGTGGGATTCCACTGGTGACTTCATGCCAATCGGAGGTCTCGCCACTCACCGTAACTCTCTGCTTCCTATTGCTTAGGTACTCCTTTATCCACTGGAGCACCTTACCAGCTACACCTGCCTCTCTCTCCAGCTTATGTACCAGCCGCTTATGGTGTGGGGGTGTACTTGTGGGGGAAATGTAGCACAACTGCCAGGCTCATTACGGCACTCTTTATTGACTATTACTTGCCTGAGTGTAGGTCGTTACGCCCGGGGAGCTCTAAGTTATGGAAGGGGGGCTCTAAGTTACGGCAGGGGGGGCTCAAAGTTACGGCCGAGGAGCTCTAAGTTACGGCCGGGGAGCTCCAAGTTACGGTCGGGGAGCTCTAAGTTACGGCCGGGAAGCTCTAAGTTACGGCCGGGGAGCTCTAAGTTACAACCCGTGAGCTCTAAGTTACAACCTGTGAGCTCTAAGTTACTGCCGGGGAGCTCAAAGTTATGGCCGGGAGGTCTAAGTTACGGCCGGGGATCTCTAAGTTACACCCGGGGAGCTCTAAGTTACTCCCGAGGAGCTCTAAGTTACGACCGGGGCGCTCTAAGTTATTACCGGGAAGCTCTAAGTTACGCCCAGAGAGCTATAAGTTATGCTCTGGGAGCTCTAAGTTACGGCCGGGAAGCTCTAAGTTACGGCCAGGGAGCTCTAAATTACGCCCGGGGAACTCTAATTTACGCCCCGGGAGCTCTAAGTTACACCCGGGAGCTTTAAGTTACACCCAGAGAACTCTAAATTACGACCGGGGAGCTCTAAGTTACGCCCGGAGAGCTATAATTTATGCTCTGGGAGCTCTAAGTTACGGCCGGGGAGCTCTAAGTTACGCCCGGAAAGCTATAAGTTATGCTCGGAGAGCTCTAAGTTACGGCCGGGGAGCTCTAAGTTAAGGCCGGGGAGCTCTAAGTTATCCTGTTACTGCCTCTGCCCCACCCATGTCACCTGCTGGGAGTCTAGACTTAACATAGGATTCTAAGGACCTATGCGTGATAATGCAGACAATGAGCCATAATAACGTGGCTGAAGATATAATGACCAAACCACACACCAGTAATTAAAGATACGACGACGACTCTTACTGTAGTATTCAAAGCCTTACTATAAGAGGGAGAAGTACCAAATGTTTAGAAAACAGCGAATGTGGTTACCATATATATATATATGTACAAAAAATGGATGCAGACAAAACAACACTCTTACTGCCTCAGCCACGCCCATGTCATCTACTGGGAGTCTAGGCTTAACATAAGGAATATATTCATATTTTTTTGTCAATGTATATCTAATTTCTTTAGTCTTTATGTTATAGTTATCAAACAGGGAAGTCAACCTCAGGGCATTTTCATTGCTACAAACGTTTGAGTAACAAATTTTAAAAAATTACCAATAGTGCCAATAATTATATACGCGTGAAAACAGTCGTTATTTTATACATCATTTTATACATTTTAAAAATTAATTAATTACTAAATTATTTAAAAAAACACCATAGTCTATTGGTCATCCAATAAGGTTAGTACACTTCTAGAGGCTCTTATGCCTGTGGCCCATGCTCCCCGCAGTAAGTCAACTAATTTCTTTGGAGACTTCAGGCTAAAAGCACAAGGCACATAAGGAGTCAGCAAGCAGTTGAGTCGCTTAGCCAGTCTGTATGTGGGTGTGGGTATCTGGTTGATGATTGACCGAAGTGGGTTTCCAGGCTTGTGGGTCTTGACATTCCCATATGCGTAACCAGGTCTTTATTTCCCGATAACCTTTGGCAGGTGGAATCCGGATTTCTTGGCATTCACAGTTTCGATCAATCTGTTTACCTTCGTTTTCAATTCGGCTGTAGTGTCCTTCGTTACCCTTTGGTATTTAGATTGGTCAGAGAGTATGAGGTTCTTTTTTGCCAGATATTCATTTTTTTTTAAGAAAAACGTATATAGGCTTGTTACCTCTCCTGATGACTATCTCCTTATTCTCATGAAGGCTCTTAGCTGCCGCTTTGAGCACGGGGGACAGTATGGTGCTTCTGTAGTTACCTCGAGTCTTTCCTCCTTCTGCAATAAGTTCCGCTTGCAAAGTGTCTTTAGTGGTAACCTTCTTTTTCATCTCGAGGTCGAATATGTCGTCTAATAGGATCTCCAACTCCACCTTCTGGGCCATCTCACTTTCTCTGGACATAACGTGACAGTTCATACACACATTTAGGAGAGTGATTTGGTCCTCAGTGAGGTCGACTCCAGCAAGGTTTAAGAAGCTATCTCTGGGTTGAGGGATCGCCATAGGTCCTCCAAATAATGTTGTCCGTTTCTTGATCCTGGTTTCGGTGCTGTGGCGATGTCGATCTGTAAGGATGTCGAGGTGTTGGTCGATTCGAGAACGGAGGGCTTCGTCGATGTTGGTGTGTCTCCATTGGTCTGTAGCATGAAGTAGTTGCGCTTTGTTATCTTTGATCTCATTTTCTGTTTTGTGTGTCTGATTTGGGATAAGATCTTGGCGATATTTCGTCGTTAAGGCTTGGTTTCTTGCTTCTGGGTCGTGCGTTTTAATATTAGTTTATTTTGGTAGCAGTCTTTCTTGTAAACATATGTTGTTGAATATGACTGAAAGGGTAAGATTAATAATTCTAACACGAATCTTCTCAATATTTCTTACGTTTTTCTTCACTGTCAGAGGTAATTGTTAATTGTATCTTCTGATTTGCGTCTTTGCGTTATCCCTACAGACACAAATCAGAATATACAATTAACAATTTACTACAAAAACAAAAAACGGCCAACCTACTCATGAAGAACTCTCCAGACACCAAACAGAACGCCTTGAAAGAAACCAACATCCTCTATGCCTTCAAATGCCCAATTGGGGACTGTCAGCCCCCAAAGAACTCAGTATATAGGCAAGACAACAACGTCTCTTTCTAGACGATTAACAATGCATAAACAACAGGGCTCCATCAAGCACCACATAATCTCACACAACCAGACCATCACCAGAGAAATCTTAAAAAGCAAAACACAAATTATCGAGAGATACAACGATAACAGGAGGCTCGACATCAGTGAGGCCCTACAGATCAAAAAGTCAAAACCAACAATCAACAGCCAAATAACACATTCTACCACTTCAAGACCCCAAAGCAGCACAAAAGCAAGCAGATAAAATGTATATCCATGGTTACATACCTCATGTATACCCATTGTTTCGTGTTCGGTCTTTTTCCAATGATTTGTTTCCTGTCACCTCACCCAAAACAATTTGTATCTTATACCCTCACCCAAAACAATTTGTATCCTATAACCTCACCCAAAAAACAAATATAAGCATGAGTACATATAAATCAGTCTTCGAAAATGTGAGAAGTCTTGCAAAACGCTTCTAGGCGTCAGACCATAAATAAAAAATGTAAAAATGAACTTTGGAGAGTTAATTTTTTAATTACCCCTGACAGTGAAGAAAAAGATAAGAAATATTGAGAAGATTCGTGTTAGAATTATTAATCTTACCCTTTCGGTCATATTCAACAATATATATATATATATATATATATATATATATATATATATATATATATATATATATATATATATATATATATATATATATATATATATATATATATATATATATATATATATATGCACAGACTACCCTATTCCAGTAGCTGAAGTTTATAACTTTTTAGACACTCAACCCACCAGGAGACTCGAACACTGGCCAACAAGGTGGCAGTTGCACGCTGTATCCACTACACCATACTTCAAAGCCATAAGAGAGGTAGGAATTCTGGGGTATTTAACTAACCAGAACTCCAATCCTCTCCCAGGCGATGAGATAGTGTGGGACCCCCGATGCTCTTTCATCGAGCCCTGTTATATGGGAAAACTCAGTGCCAAATGCTTAATGCACAGACTACCCTATTCCAGTAGCTGAAGTTTATAACTTTTTAGACACTCAACCCACCAGGGGACTCGAACACTGGCCAACAAGGTGGCAGTTGACGACGTTGGTCTCTTTTAAAGCGTTCTGCTTTGTGTCTGGAGAGTTTCTCATGAGTAGGCTAGAGTATCTGGCCTACTTTGTGTGTCTTTGTGTCTGGAGAGAAACTCTCCAGACACAAAGCAGAACGCTTTAAAAGAGACCAACGTCGTCTATGCCTTCAAATGCCCACTTGGTTACTGTAAGCCTCAAAAAACTCAGTATACAGGCAAGACAACAACACCTCTTTCCAGGCGATTAACGATGCATAAGCAACAGGGCTCCATTAAGGAACATATAATGTCTCCCCACAACCAAACCATCACCAGAGAAATCTTAGCAAACAACACAGAAATCATCGATAGATACAGCGATAGCAGGCGGCTTTACATCTGCGAGGCACTACACATCAAGAAATCAACACCAGCAATCAACAGCCAATTAATGCACACCTATATTCTACCCACTTCAAGACTCCGCTCCAATATAGAAGCATCAAGAAATATGGGCCAATTGGCCCTCTGCAGTTACTTCCATTCTTAACTTCAATACCCATTGTTTCGTGTTCTATCCTGTGTTGAAAGTTTTGTTCATCTCATCCAAAACTGTTGTAGCATATCACCTCACCCAAAATGCGGGTATAAAATAAAAAATGAAAGCTGTTTAAATCATAGAATAGTGAGAACTCTGTTTAGTGTTTGCAGGTTATAGTTGTGTGTGTGTGTAAACTATAAGTCTTTGAAAATGTAATAAGTTATTACGAAATGCTTTCAAGTGTCGCGTCAGACTAGAAATAAAAATGAACTTTGAAGAACTAATTTTTTAATTACCATCAACAGTGAAAAGAAACATAAGAAAGATCGAGAAAATTCGTGTTAGAATTATTAATCTTACTTTTTCGGTTCTATTTAATAATATATGGCTACAGGAAAGACTGCTACCAAAATATACTAATATATATATATATATATATATATATATATATATATATATATATATATATATATATATATATATATATAATAAAAATCATTTTATATTCTCTGTCTCTCTCTCTCCCTCATTCCGTCTCTGCATATATATAAAACAATAAAATCATGATGATAATCATAATATTGTTTAATTTATTTGTATAATTACTTTCTGTATTCTATCATATATTAAATTAATATTATAATTATCGTAAAAAAATATGCAATTAAATTTACTGTTATTATTCAGATAGTAATCACACTAACGTAATGTATCAATGAGAAAATCCGCAGGAGCCGTGTGAGGGTTCGAACCTATGTGGTGGGTATTCCCAGTCACATGCCCCAGACAATCAACGTCTTGGTCAGTACATCACGTTAGTGCCATTACTCTCTGTGTATTGACGTCCACTTACACTGGACGGTAGAGCGACGGTCTCGCTTCATGCAGGTTGGCGTTCAGTCCCCGACCGTCCAAGTGGTTAGGCACATTCCTTCCCCGCCGTCCCATCCCAAATTCTTATCCTGATCCCTTCCCAGTGCTATAGTCGCAATGGCTTGGCGCTTTCCCCTGATAATTCCCTCTATGAATTGAAAGAGGAGTGTCAGAGGTAAGACATTCCTAGACGACAGAGCCAGAGTGCATGGAGGGGGGAGGGGGGGGGGGGGATTGTACGAAACGTTTGATTGTATGAAACGGTTGTATGGCCAATCGTGGTCTACTCGTCATGGTGCCTGGGAATTCTCAGCACATAGCTTCAATTACACATCGTGGTTCCTACGGATTCTGTCACTATTATTATTATTATTATTATTATTATTATTATTATTATTCTAGCTGTACCCTGCCACGCGTTGCTGTGGCTCAGTCTGGTTAAATGGAAAATCAAGAAAATACAAAGTGCACGTTTGTAATATGTTTAATTTCACAATGCTTATGGGTATACAATATTTTTTGTTGTTCCATTGTCTCTGGAGATATAGAGATTGTCTGGTTTGCCGACTCTAGAACTCCCGACCCTCCCCCGTTCCCCCGCCCTCCCCCACCGTACCCCTCCCCGTCCTCTCATCCTGCCAACTATTCCCCACTCCCCTATTCCCTTGTTCCCCCAACCATTCCCCCCTTCTCCCTGTCCCCTCATCCTCTCCACTCCCCATCCCATCTACCTTCCCACCATTCCCCCGTCCTCTCGTCCACCCCAACATCCCGCACTCCGCCATCCCATCGTCCTCCCCACCATTCCCCACTCCCCAGTCTCCTCGTCCTACCCACCATTTCACTCCCCTCCCCCATCCCCTCGTCCTTCCGACCATTCTCCACTCTCCTGTCCCCTTGTCCACCCCACCATTTTCACTCACCCTGGACGTGATATGAGACACATCACATGACCCTGGACGTGATATGAGACACATCACATGACCCTGGACGTGATATGAGACACATCACATGACCCTGGACGTGATATGAGACACATCACATGACCCTGGACGTGATATGAGACACATCACATGACCCTGGACGTGATATGAGACACATCACATGACCCTGGACGTGATATGAGACACATCACATGACCCTGGACGTGATATGAGACACATCACATGACCCTGGACGTGATATGAGACACATCACATGACCCTGGACGTGATATGAGACACATCACATGACCCTAGACGTGATATGAGACACATCACATGACCCTGGACGTGATATGAGACACATCACATGACCCTGGACGTGATATGAGACCAAAGCCCTGCCTTGCATTGAGTGACATCACATCAAATCACTGCCGACCAGCCCGACGCCGACGCATCCATGCTCCTCATACTTCTCTCAGACCCGACCTACACCGCCGAACAGCTGACGCCGACGCATCCATGCTCCTCATACTTCTCTCAGACCCGACCTACACTGCCGAACAGCTGACGCCGACGCCGACGCACCCCATGCTCATCATACAGCTCCCAGACCAGACCACACTGCCAACGAGGGTGCCATTGCTGACGTCAAGCAGCCAATGAGCTACGAGGCCAGAAAATCGGTTTGGTGGTGATATCTCTGGTGAATGTTCAGGGATTACAATGGTGGCAGCGTGTCCTTCCTCTCCTGGTGGATCAGCTCAATACATTCTTGGTGAACACGGAGACGTAGTGAGATGTCTTAAGCCAGGGTTGGACTCCCTGTGGAGTGTTGACTGTTTCACAGTGACTGACAACATTGCTGTTTTTATTAGTATTGATGTTATTTTTTTTATTTTTATTATTATCGTTATTGGTTTAATAATATTATTTGTTTATTCTTATATATAAAAATATGATTAAAATAATTACTTTCATTTTAATGTTTATTAATATTATCATAATTCTTAATACAGTATGATTATAGATATTTTGATATCTATTTTGATATTTTGATATTTTGATTTTGATATTTGATGGATAAAATGATATCTTTCATAATTTATTATTCTTTAGATCAAAAATATAAATATTTCACCATTATTCCATATATATACATTTTATAATCCTTTTCCACGTCATCATTATCAATCCGTTACTATTTTTATTGTCATTATTGTCAATATTATTATTATAGTAAAATAAGGACACAAACATACCTTATCATCAGCAAGTTTCCCATTTTCCCTGAAGAAGAGAAAATCAGCCGCGAGAAAATGTGGTAATAGAATATAATGGAAAATCAGACATATAATAAAAAAATTTAAACCGTATTATTCGTCCGTTTATTAAATCATTTATGATGCATTAGACATGTTAATTGACACACAAGTGTTGCCAACTCCAGCAGTGATCCACAGCAGCACCACCACACTCCACCAGTCATCCAGAACCGCTGCACACTCCACCAGTCATCCACAGCACCACCATCACACTCCACCAGTCATCCACAACAACACCACCACACTCCACCAGTCATCCACAACAACACCACCACACTCCAGCAGTCATCCACAACAACACCACCACACTCCACCAGTCATCCACAACAGCACCACCACACTCCAGCAGTCATCCACAACAGCACCACCATACTCCACCAGTCATCCACAACAGCACCACCACACTCCACCAGTCAGCCACAGCAGCACCACCACACTCCACCAGTCATCCAGAACAGCACCACCACACTCCACCAGTCAGCCACAGCAGCACCACCACACTCCACCAGTCATCCACAACAGCACCACCACACTCCACCAGTCATCCACAGCAGCACCACCACACTCCACCAGTCATCCACAGCAGCACCACCACACTCCACCAGTCATCCACAGCAGCACCACCACACTCCACCAGTCATCCAGAACCGCTGCACACTCCACCAGTCATCCAGAACCGCTGCACACTCCACCAGTCATCCACAGCAGCACCACCACACTCCACCAGTCATCCACAGCACCACCATCACACTCCACCAGTCATCCACAACAGCACCACCACACTCCAGCAGTCATCCACAACAGCACCACCACACTCCAGCAGTCATCCACAACAGCACCACCACACTCCAGCAGTCATCCACAACAGCACCACCACACTCCAGCAGTCATCCACAGCAGCACCACCACACTCCACCAGTCATCCACAACAGCACCACCACACTCCACCAGTCATCCACAACAGCACCACCACACTCCACCAGTCATCCACAACAGCACCACCACACTCCAGCAGTCATCCACAGCAGCACCACCACACTCCACCAGTCATCCACAACAGCACCACCACACTCCAGCAGTCATCCACAACAGCACCACCACACTCCACCAGTCATCCACAACAGCACCACCACACTCCAGCAGTCATCCACAACAGCACCATCACACTCCAGCAGTCATCCACAACAGCACCACCACACTCCAGCAGTCATCCACAACAGCACCACCACACTCCACCAGTCATCCACAACAGCACCACCACACTCCACCAGTCATCCACAACAGCACCACCACACTCCAGCAGTCATCCACAACAGCACCACCACACTCCAGCAGTCATCCACAGCAGCACCACCACACTCCACCAGTCATCCACAACAGCACCACCACACTCCAGCAGTCATCCACAACAGCACCATCACACTCCACCAGTCATCCACAACAGCACCACCACACTCCAGCAGTCATCCACAACAGCACCACCACACTCCAGCAGTCATCCACAACAGCACCACCACACTCCACCAGTCATCCACAACAGCACCACCACACTCCACCAGTCATCCACAACAGCACCATCACACTCCACCAGTCATCCACAACAGCACCACCACACTCCACCAGTCATCCACAACAGCACCACCACACTCCACCAGTCATCCACAACAGCATCACCACACTCCACCAGTCATCCACAACAGCATCACCACACTCCACCAGTCATGCACAACAGCACCACCGCTTCATAAGACCAGGTGTACAGTGTTCCACATTTTCGAACGAACCCGCCCTTGCCAATTATAGTAGTTGATGCACCCGTGATGAACTCGACGATGGAACTTCCCACATCATTTAAAGATAAAAACAAAGTCTCTGCTGATAACATAGCCGACGTTAAGCAGGTCTATTGATCCACACGGGTAACGTGAAGCATTTCTACTGATCCACACGGGTGACGTGAAGCATTTCTACTGATCCACACGGGTGACGTGAAGCAAGTCTATTGATCCACACGGTTGACGTAAAGCAGGTCAATCTTTCTTTTATTTACTGGGAGGGTATTGAATATCCGGGTGCCTGTAATGCTCTTGCACTACTCCTTGTTTGTGTGTATGGCACCTCTGCGCATCACTGGTTCAGTTCTGCATTTCCTACCGTATCTTTCTCCTCCTGTATGTTATTATTTTACTGTAAATTAAAGACCTTGACTTCCAGTATCATCCATGTAAATATTTTTCGATACCTTTGTCTCGTATCCCTTCCAGAGAGAACATTTTGGAACCTTTGAGACACTGATGTACTTTATCGTGCCTGTGGTGAGGAACTAGCTATTTGGCAAGTACCTACATGGTGGGAATGTATATGTCTTAGAGATAGCAGTCTAGAGGCCCTAGGATTGAATCGTCTGTGAGAAATCATAAAAAGGATTTAGTGCTGCTAAATTTAATGTATAGACGGTGGCGGGTATAGACAGTACCGTCTCTCTTTCCTTACAGACCGTAAGTCTTGACGGGGAGACATTATTCTCTCTTTTGGATTGACTTTTTCTCTTGAAATGTAAAATGGGATTGTATGAGTAATCCCACTGGTGCCCTTAACTATTAATGTCACAGATTAATTTCGGATTTCGGGTTATTCCAGAGAAGTCCATAACGCGAGAATGATTGAAAATGACTGAAATAATAAGAGAATGAGATTGAGACGACGATGAAAAAGGAAAACAATTATCATGAGGAAATGAATGAACAAAAAAGACAAGTCTTTTAAAAAGAGATGGAAAGACTAAAACTATGGAAAGACAGAGTCACTTGTAGACAGTAGATGAGAAAGCAGAAGGCAGAAGACACGCTCGCACCTTCGCCCCTCTTGTACCACTAATGTCATCCGTGGAACTAATTGCTGAACGATAATCCCATTAGGTCTCTACCCAGTTACTCGAAGGGCATCGGGAACCTCCTTCGCCACAGAGCGCAATCTTTGAGGGAAGCTCGTAGAGAATCCCCTGAGTTGTTAGTTGCTGTGAGGATGAGAGACGCGCTCGTCCACTCCTCTCAGCCACGGCCGACACTTGCCAACCTTCAGGGAGACGTAGCGTCATCTATGTTTTTAAGACCCCCCGTCAGCGGCCAGTCCTTCCCTCGACAGGACTCCATGTAACGCACTTGACGCAATGAGCTCAGCCCTGAGATACAGTCGCTCGCTAAACTGAACAGCCGACCGCTAAACCGAACAGCCGCTCGCTAAACTGAACAGTCGCTAGCTAAACCGAACAGCCGCTCGCTAAACTGAGCAGCCGCTCACTAAACCGAACAGCCGCTCGCTAAACCGAACAGCCGCTCGCTAAACTGAACAGTCGCTCGCTAAACCGAACAGCCGCTCGCTAAACTAAACAGCCGCTCGCTAAACCGAACAGCCGCTCACTAAACCGAACAGCCAATCACTTGCGGAACGTTTACAAAATGCATAACAAAATTACCAACTGATGAAGTCTACAGAAGGTACAGTTCGGACAAGCCGACACAACATCAAGAACATTCATTTTGCATACGTGAAATGAAAAATTTGAATGTTCGGGAATTGGCAGTGAATAATATAATTCTTGTAATTATGGAATGCGTTCTAACATAAAATATAGGAATGTTTAGCTTAGTCATTCTCATCGCTAAATAGAAAAAAAACATAGCATGATAGATGTAAATTCGATGATTGTTGATATAATTGTTATTCAACATATATTAGTTAAAATATAACATTAAACATGGTACTGTATTACTATTAATGAAATATTATTATTAATCGCTCAGCCTATTGTACTTAGATGAAGTTGTGATATGTAGGTGAGAGCTTATGAATATATGTAACAGTAAATTTTATCCGCCAAAAAAACAATTTAATGTTACTAAAGTATTTTTTGTATGAATTAAAAGTGAAAACAATATTTATAATCACAAAATATTAAGTTAAATACTAAAAATATCAATAAAAATAATAACAATAATAATAATAAGAAGAATTATAATAACACAAATATAGTAATGGAAAACTTACAACAATGATGTAATGCTAAAAAGAAGGGGAAACAAACCCCAAAAATATGTATAACTGCTTTAAAAAACAAATTATCAAATACAACCTACATCCTTTCTCAAGATGTTGTAAACAATGCAGAGTTCTCCATTCAGTACCTTGAGAAAGGATCTAGCTTACATAAAAAATTTGGGTTTTAATACATATATTGAGTCTTTTCTGCACTTTCAACAATAGTAATATTGCAATATTTCTGGTACAGCATTGTGGCTCTGAACTGCAATCCCTAAAATGACACACATGATTGTCCATATGTTTAATTTTTATTTGTCTCATCTCTAATCTTCTCCAAGGAACCTCAAGAACAACAGGAGCCTCTGACTCATACACACCAGTTGATTGACAGTTGAGAGGCAGGACCAAAGAGTCGAAGCTCAACCCCTGCAAGCACAACTGAGTACGTGCTTGTACTCAGATGGTGAGTACTTGTACTCAGGGAATTGACTAGATGTACCGAAGTTTAAAATGGTATTCCTGCAGAGGGATATGACAAAGGAGGAGATAATAAGGCCAGCAGACGCAAGGAAGGAGCACAGGGAGAGAGAAGGGAATCAGGGAACCACAGCCCCGAAATCTACAATCCCAGAGGGGAGTGGGGAAACCTCCATAAGCAATTAAGCAGCCACAGTGAGAAGAGCATCTCCCTAACCTTCCACCCAATAGAAGTCCTACTTGCCCCAAAACCAGCCAGCCCCCCACTAAGTGCCCACCTAGGCCACTTCCCCCCCCCCACTCCCCAAGACTTCCGTTCTCCCCTAACACCCCAAGCCCTCCCTTCTCCCCCCCCCCCTCTCCAAACCCCTCCCTTCTCCCACACCCCCCAAAGCCCTCCCTCCTCTCCCGACAGCAACTGTTCAAGCAGCGAGGAGAAACTATAGAAATAACAGGACACTTGAGAGCAGCGGAAGATACCAGAGTGCCAGGAAGGAATATGTCAGGTTGAGAAGAGAGGCAGAAGGACAATACGAAAATAATATAGCAAGCAAGGCAAAGACTCAATCTAAATTGCTGTGCAGCCAAATCAGGAGGAAAAACAAAAGTGAAGGAACAGGTAATGAAACTGAGGATATGAGCAGACAGATTAACAATAAACGACAAGGAAGTGTGCGAGGAACTCGCTAAGAAATTCCAGGTGGTCTTCACATTAGACCAAGGAGAAGTTCGAGTGATAAGAGAGGGAATAGTTAACCAGGAACCACTAGAGGAGTTATAGGTTACCAGTGGAGAGGTAAGGAAGCTTTAGCTAGAGTTGGACATGACAAAGGCTATAGGACCAGATGGAATCTCACCATGGACACTAAAGGAAGGAGCAGAAGTACTGCACCTACCACTTTCCAAGGTGTATGACAAATCCCTGGTGACAGGTGAACTTCCCAAAATTTGAAAGACGGCTAATGTAGTCCCTGATATACAAGAAGGGTGATATACACGAAGCACTGAACTTCAGGCCAGTGTCCATAACTTGCATACCATGCAAGTTGATTGAGAAGATTTTGCGAAAGAGGCGAGTGGAACATCTAGAGCGAAAGAACTTTATAACACATCAGCACAGGTTCAGGGATGGCAAGTCATGCCTTACAGGATTAATTAAATTCTACGACCAGGCAAAAATAATCAGCCAAAGAGAAGGGTGGGCAAACAGCCATATTTTCGGATTGCCAGAAAACCTTTGACACATTGCCACACCATAGACTAGTGCACAAGCTGGAGATGCAGGCAGAAGTGGAAGGGAAGGTCCACTATTGGATAAGGGAGTACCTAAGACACACAAGACAGTGAGTCACATTGAGGGTTGAGTTTTCAGAGTGGCAAAGCGTCACCAGTAGAGTCCCACAGGGATCAGTCTTTTGACCAATGCTATTTTTGATACATGTAAATCATCTCTCAGATTGAATTGACTCGTTCCTCTCAATGTTTGCTGATGATGTACAAATTATAAGAAGGATTATGATAGAGGATGATAGTATGAGGCTTCATAATGACCTATTCAAACTGAAGGAATGGTCCTACAAATGGCTACTAAAGTTCAACCCGAGAAAATAAAAGGTAATGAAACTAGGTAGTGGAAACAGGAGCCCAGACCATAGCCCTCTGCCTCACTACCACAACCATAGTCCCCTGCTTCACCATCACAACCATAGCCCCCTGCTTCACCATCACAACCATAGCCCCTTGCCTCACCAACACAACCATAGCCCCCTGCCTCACCAACACAACCATAGCCCCTTGCCACACCAACACAACCATAGCCCCCTGCCTCACCATCACAACCATAGCCCCCTGCCTCACCATGACAACCATAGCCCCCTGCCTCACCAACACAACCATAGCCCCTTGCCACACCAACACAACCATAGCCCCCTGACTCACCATCACAACCATAGCCCCCTGCCACACCAACACAACCATAGCCCCCTGCCTCACCATCACAACCATAGCCCCCTGCCTCACCAACACAACCATAGCCCCTTGCCACACCAACACAACCATAGCCCCCTGCCACACCAACACAACCATAGCCCCCTGCCTCACCATCACAACCATAGCCCCTTGCCTCACCAACACAACCATAGCCCCCTGCCACACCAACACAACCATACCTCCCTGTCTCACCAACACATCCATAGCCCCCTGACTCACCATCACAACCATAGCCTCATGCCTCAAAAACAACCATAGTCTCGTGCCTTGCCATCACAACCATAGCCCCCCTGCCTCACCATCACAACTATAGCCAAAAGCCTCACCAACACAACCATTGTCCCATTCTTCACAAACACAACCATAGCTCCCCTGCCTCACCACCACAACCATAGCCCCCTGCCTCACCATCACAACCATAGCCCCTTGCCTCACCATCACAACCATAGCCCCCTGCCTCGCCATCACAACCATAGCCCCCTGCCTCACCATCACAACCATAGCCCCCTGCCTCGCCATCACAACCATAGCCCCCTGCCTCACCATCACAACCATAGGCCCCTGCTTCACCATCACAACCATAGCCCCCTGCCTCGCCATCACAACCATAGCCCCTTGCCTCACCATCACAACCATAGCCCCTTGCCTCACCATCACAACCATAGCCCCTTGCCTCACCATCACAACCATAGCCCCTTGGCCCACCATCACAACCATAGCCCTTGCCTCCCATCCACCATAGCCCCTGCCTCGCCATCACAACCATAGCCCCCTGCCTCACCATCACAACCATAGCCCCCTGCCTCACCATCACAACCATAGCCCCCTGCCTCGCCATCACAACCATAGCCCCCTGCCTCGCCATCACAACCATAGCCCCCTGCCTCGCCATCACAACCATAGCCCCCTGCCTCGCCATCACAACCATAGCCAAATGCCTCACCAACACAACCATAGTCCCATTCCTCACAAACACAACCATAGCCCCCTGCCTCACCATCACAACCATAGCCCTCTGCCTCACAATCATAACCATAGCCCCCCCAATGCCTCACCATCACGACCATAGTCCCCTGCCGCACCATCACAACCATAGCCCCCTGCCTCGCCATCACAACCATAGCCCCCTGCCTCGCTATCACAACCATAGCCCCCTGCCTCGCCATCACAACCATAGCCCCCTGCCTCGCCATCACAACCATAGCCAAATGCCTCACCAACACAACCATAGTCCCATTCCTCACAAACACAACCATAGCCCCCCTGTCTCACCACTACAACCATAGCCCTCTGCCTCACAATCATAACCATAGCCCCCCCAATGCCTCACCATCACGACCATAGTCCCCTGCCGCACCATCACAATCATAGCCCCCTGCCTCACCATAAATTATGCTTCACGGGTAAAATGGCCTGTAAAAGGGCCGCCGTGGAAGAGTTACCTCTCAGTATGACTGGCAGGCCAGGAGGGGAGCTCCCTCTGCTGGAACATTATCCTGTCACCACACACCATCACACCCTGGGTGGTCCTCATGCTGGCCTTCTGCCTCACAACGTTTCTTACACAACTAACATTACTGGTACAATTAATTCCTTGATAATGACATCTTGTTTCGGTACGATATTACGTGTGAACACCACCAATGCTCTTATTTTTTTGTTTACTCCAATGTTTTTACCAGCGGTCTCCGTTAGTGTTCTCACTAACGTGAGTTAGTGAGAACACTAACGTTAGTTTGTGACGTTAGTGTTCTCTGAAACACTAAATTATGTTTTCTTTGAACGTTGTCCCTCCTGGAGGGACTAATATTCCCTTAGTGAACTCCCCTGGGTCTCTTAATTTCTTTACTAAGCCCAGGCATACAGGTGTTCCTCATCTTAATACACCGAGAGAATATCATTTGCTGGGATCTCGCGCTCATTTTCTGAACATTCGCATTTCTCCTAACAAAATGTTACCACCGTGGGTGTTCGACACAGATGATTGCAAGTTCTCCAAGGGCCGGTGCTTTTGCTCCTAGACAGGGAACTTTTGTTTGATTATTTTTTTAATTTGCCTGTCAGGGCAAGGGCTCGGGTGAGAGGTGATGAGAGATGGAGGGAAAGGAATATAGTTAAGGCTGGATGAAGAAGAAATGGAGAAATTACATGAAAAAGGGAGGGAGAGAGTTTTTCAGTTTTACCCGTGCCATCTCTTGGGCGCTTTAATATTCATCATTCATTCAATTATGTCATTACAACTCAGGTGATCGTAGTGGGCGTGGCGTCTTGGCCCACTACACTCACCTGAGTGTTAAGTGGAATGATCAGCACATCTTTATAGGATGACCGGGAGACAGATTCTTCAGTCAGGAAAGAAGAAATGTAAGTCGACAGAACCCCAAAGGTAATGACCGTATCACAATAACGAAAGCAGCAAATAATACGTTTGCTAACGTCGTTACATTCTTCAAAAACTTGGATAAAGAAACATTCCACGTCTTATGATCAATAAAGGTGAGACCCACTCTCTAATATGCATTCACAGCATACAACCCCGACCTGAAATGGTTTAAGAAAACTAGCAAAGATCCAGACAAAATACAACAAGGCTCGATTCTAAGCTGAAGGGTTAGAGCTATGAGGAAATACTATGGGAACTGGACCTTACCACACCTGAAGAGGGAAGATATACGGAGTGGAGAGACTTGATAACAACACATAAATTACAATTACGAACTCTAAATGTAGAGAAAGCATCACGGTCCAAATGTATGAACACCGGAACGAGTGGTAATAGATGGTAAACTAGAGACAAAAATGATTCACAGAAATATCAGAGAAGCTGTTTTCTTTATTAGAACTCACAATAGTCTGAAAAGGTTAGGAGTACAAGCCGTCGAAGCTAACTTGATACAAAATTTAAATTATAAGTATGATAGGAGAATAAGAAATAAGTTAATGCTCTAATCTAAGAACATCCTCAAGGCGGGGCCAGGAGCTGAGCTTCACCTGGCAAGCACCACAAGGTGAGTACACACACGCACGACCACAATTATGGCAACTATCTCAGGAATAATTTAATAATAATTCATTCACATGCAACGAGCATTTTAGAGACAATTTTCTTAGCGGAATATGTTAACCTTTTGTGCTTGTGTATTTACTGAGCGGTAAAATAGCCATGAACGCTGCTAGTGTCATGGCAGCGTCTCGTAAGAGATAATTACACTCAATTAACATACCTAACTTGGCATACACGCGAAATTTTCTTAGAAATCATATAGTCTAATCCTGGCAGGCAAATACACCGACAGATACAGAGAGAGACATGAAAACAATTTACTCACACGCTCACCCAAACATACAAACACGGGCAAGTCCATGAACTAAAGGAGTTGGACTATGCAGTAGGCTCACAAATGAAGAGGAGACATGATTACGACTTATCTGATACACGGTAGTATTGACAAGGTTATTTATAAGCTCGCAGAGGGGAGAAAACATTACAAAAGGGTCACACAAGGGGTCAAACAAGAGTAAGGTACAGGGGAAAGGGTCATACAAGGGGAGGTTACAGGAGGAAGAGTGACTCAAGGGGAGGTTACAGGAGGAAGAGTGACTCAAGGGGAGGGTACAGGAGGAAGGGTCACTCAAGGGTAGGGTACAGGAGGAAGGGTCACTCAAGGGTAGGGTACAGGAAGAAGGGTCACTCACGGGGAGGGTACAGGAGGAAGGGTCACTCACGGGGAGGGTACAGGAGAAAGAGTCACTCACGGGGAGGGTACAGGAGAAAGGGTCACTCACGGGGAGGGTACAGGAGAAAGGGTCACTCAAGGGGAGGGTACAGGAGAAAGGGTCACTCAAGGGGAGGGTACAGGAGAAAGGGTCACTCAAGGGGAGGGTACAGGAGAAAGGGTCACTCACGGGGAGGGTACAGGAGAAAGGGTCACTCAAGGGGAGGGTACAGGAGGAAGAGTCACTCAAGGGGAGGGTACAGGAGAAAGGGTCACTCAAGGGGAGGGTACAGGTGAAAGGGTCACTCACGGGGAGGGTACAGGAGAAAGGGTCACTCAAGGGGTAGGTACAGGAATGAGGACCACACAAGGACACATTCACCACTCTTAACATGCTGTTCATTCAAAATATTGATTTCTGATATATAAATTAATATTTTATACTAGCAAGTTGTGTCCATTTAGGCATTGGTTAAGTTAGGTGTTTAAGTTCTGCTGGCAATTACTTGTGACTGTAACTCCTGGCTGAAGCTTTTTCAGTGTGGCAATTTGAGAAGATTTCGTCACGTAATTACTGTTCCAGAAATGGAGATATCTAAATATGGGCGGTCGATTGTTGCTGGAACCTGGCAGTGGGCGATGTAACAAGGGATTACGGTGTTGATTCACGTTATAACACACTGGTATGGGGTTGGGGGGGGACTTAGCTGCTCCCAAGTCATTCTCCATACTCCTCACTATCACCCTCCTGCGTACCTCCTCCCTCTCTCATCTATCTTTCTCTACAACTCCATCTCTTCTGATCTTCCCAGTATGCTCTTCACCACCTTCCTCACAATCTTCCATAACCTTCACCACCTTCCCTACCCTCCACCACCTTCCCTACCATCCACCACCTTCCTTACCCTTCACCACCTTCCTCACAATCTTCCATAACCTTCACCACCTTCCCTACCCTTCACCACTTTCCTTACCCTCCACCACCTTCCTTACCTTTCACCACCTTCCCTAACCTTCACCACCTTCCCTACCCTCCACCACATTCCTTACCCTTCACCACATTCCTTACCCTTCACCACATTCCTTACCCTTCACCACATTCCTTACCCTTCACCACATTCCTTACCCTTCACCACATTCCTTACCTTTCACCACCTTCCCTACCCTTCACCACATTCCTTACCCTTCACCACATTCCTTACCCTTCACCACATTCCTTACCTTTCACCACCTTCCCTACCCTTCACCACATTCCTTACCCTTCACCACATTCCTTACCCTTCACCACATTCCTTACCCTTCACCACCTTCCCTACCCTTCACCACCTTCCCTACCCTTCACCACCTTCCCTACCCTTCACCACCTTCCCTACCCTTCACCACCTTCCCTACCCTTCACCACCTTCCCTACCCTTCACCACCTTCCTTACCCTTCACCACTTTCCTATCATCCCTGACACCATTTTCTATATATATTCCGTCATAATTCAAAACCCATCACTTCACCCTTCCCTCCCCATTCCCCATCACCACTCTACCTTCATCTATTTACCCATGTTATTCGAGGCTGTGTTTAGGTCTCTTTCCACCCCCTTCCCTAATCCCCTTTCTTTAAACGTTTTCCCCACCCCCCCCCCCCACCCCCGCTCTTCCCAGAACAAAAGAGACACATTCCGTTTTCTGTGTGTTTCCATCTTCCCCAAACGTTATTACTTCTGCTTCATAAGGATAACGTTGTTAATCTTCATTAACCTGAAAATGTTATGTGAGGCATTTTGTGTCTTATGTTTGGACACTAATTCTTCCTGTTGTCTTATAATTCTGTAATTCCTGTTTATTCTTCTTTTTGTTCTCACCTTCCTTTGTTTTACCCCTTAATCCCTGTTTCCTGTCAAGACAAGCGACTGCGATCTGCGTATTAACTGCAAGCTACAATGAACGTTTACTGTTGTTTGCAATATATATATGACTAGCACATGGATCAACTAATACCTCCAGGCTAAAGTGGCAACCCGGAGAATTGAAAGTCCCAGTTGGCTATCAGAGTTGTGTCTCTGTGACCTTCTCTCATTGCGGGTGTTCGCAGCCAGGTCGGTAGACCTTCAGTCTTCCGTTCCGGTGGCCAAGGATCAAATGGTGCAAATTTATAATTATATATATATATATATATATATATATATATATATATATATATATATATATATATATATATATATATATATATATATATATATATATATATATATATATAGACATATGTCGTACCTAATAGCCAGAACTCACTTCTCAGCCTACTATGCAAGGCCCGATTTGCCTAATAAGCCAAGTTTTACTGAATTAATATATTTTCTCAAATTTTTTTCTTGTGAAATGATAAAGCAACCCATTTCATTATGTATGAGGTCAATTTTTTTTTATTGGAGTTAAAATTAACGTAGATATATGACCGAACCTAACCAACCCTACCTAACCTAACCTAACCTATCTTTATAGGATAGGTTTGGTTAGGTAGCCGAAAACGTTAGGTTAGGTTAGGTTAGGTTAGGTAGGTTAGGTAGTCGAAAAAACATTAATTCATGAAAACTAGGCTTATTAGGCAAATCGGGCCTTGCATAGTAGGCTGAGAAGTGAGTTCTGGCTACTAGGTACGACATATATATATATATAAATATATATATATATATATATATATATATATATATATATATATATATATATATATATATATATATATATATATATATATATATATATATATATATATATATATATATATATATATGACCGAAAATGTAAGAAGAATAATATAACAACATTATATGGAGGACCTATGGCGATTCCACGACCCAGAGATGGTTTCTTGAACCTTGCTGGAATCAACCTCACTGAGGACCAAATCACTCTCCTAAATCTGGGTATAAACTGTCACGTCATGTACAAACCAAGTGAGATGGCCCGGAAAGTGGAGTTGGAGATCCTATTGGACGACATGTTCGACCTCGAGACGCAAAAGAAGGTTACCACTAAGGACACCGTGGAAGGAGAACTTATTGCAGAAGGAGGAAATATTCGAGGCAACTTCAGAAGCACCATACCGTCCTCCAAGCTCAAAGCGGCAGCTAAGAGCCTTCGCGAGAACAAGGAGATAGTCGTCAGGAGAGGTGACAAGTCGCCAATATACGTTATTCTTAAAAAAGACGAATATCAGGCGAAAATGAACCTCATACTCTTTGACCAAACTGAGTTTCAAAGGGTAACGAAGGACACTACAGCCGACTTGAAAACGAAGGAAACAGATTGATCGAAACTATGAACACCAAGAAATCCGGACTCCACCTGCCAAAGATTATTGGGGAATACAAACCTGGGTATGCATATGGAAATGTCAAGACCCACAAGCCTGGAAACCCACTTCGGCAAATCATCAGCCAGATACTCACACCCACGTACAGACTGGCTAAGCGACTCAACTGCTTGCTGACTCCTTATGTACCTTGTGCATTCAGCCTGAAGGATGTAGAATCACTGTTTACCAACGTACCTATGGATGAAACAATCGGGAAGATAGTGGACAGAGTGTATCGTGATCCAGCTTGTACTCCTCTTGACATACCAGAAAACATACTAAGGAAACTACTTCATGCTTGTAGTAAAGAGGCACCCTTCTTGAGCCCTGATGGGCACTTGTATACGGAAGTAGATGGGGTCGCCATGGGTTCTGCCCTAGGTGTCCTGTTTGCGAACTTCTACATGGATACCATCGAGCAGAAGGTCTTAGTTGACATGGACTTCAAACCTGCCATATACTGCAGGTATTTTGACGACATTTTTACACAGTTACTTGTCAGAAGTCTGCAGAAGCTGAAGGAGGCATTTGGGCGGAATTCTGTGTTGAGTTTCACTTACGAGATGGAGAAGGATGGGAAGCTGCCCTTTCTAGATGTAACAGTCACGGAAAGGAGCGGAGGCTTCCACACTGCATATGTTCTTGCAGTCTTTACTAAGGAAACAAACTTAGGAATGTGCCTCAATGCCAATTGTGACTGCCCAGACAGATCCAAGAGGAGTGTTGTCAACGCTTATGTCGACCGTGCTCTCAGCCGCAGCTCAGGATGGAAGTAAGTCGATGAGGAACTCTGTAGGGTAAGGCAGGTCCTAGTCAACAATGGCATCTTTAACGGTTATGTTGAAGACGTCATTAAAGGAAAGGTGACACGTCATGCAACCTCTGAAGAATCAACTAACGCAACACCTGTACCTCCTATTAAACTGTTATATGGGAACTTCTTTTCGACGGCTCATAAAACGGAGGAAAGTGTTTTGAATGATATTATTAATTGGAACGTTATCCCCACAGACGCAAATCAGAAGATGCAGTTAATAATTTACTACAAACGCAAGAAAACGGCCAACCTACTCATGAAGAACTCTCCATATACCAAACAGAACGCCTTAAAAGACACCAACTTCGTCTATGTCTTCACTTGCCCACTTGGGAACTGTTTGCCCAAATGATCACAGTGTATAGGCAAGACAACGACGTCTCTCTCTAGGCGATTAACAATGCACAAACAACCAGACTCCATCAAGGATCATATAATCTCCTCACACAACCAGACCACATCAAGAGAAATCTTAACATGCATCACAGAAATTAGCGACAGGTACAACGACAACAAAAGACTCGACATCAGTAATATCCTACACATCAAAAAGTAAAAAAAAAGACACAATCAACAGTCAATTAACACATAATCACATTCTACCCACTTCAAGACCGCGAACCAACACAGAGACAGTAGAAGCAAGAACATAGAACATGCAGTGACCTATTATTACCCATTATGCGCTTGATCCACTTGTTCATCTCAATCGTGTCCTTCATCACATCACAGTGGATATAAGCATTGGCAGAGAATGGAAAATTTTTCTTTGAAAATGTAATGAGAGCCTTGCAAAACGTTTCCCTAGGCGTCAGACTACAAATATAGTGTAAAAATGAACTTTGGAGAGTTAATTTTTCAACTTCCTTCGACAGTAAAGAAAAACATAAATACTGAGAAGATTCGTGTTAGAATCATTAATCTTACCCTTTCGGCTATATTCAACAACATATCTATATAAATAAAAATGAAAGTGTTTGTTTGTGCATAACTGCTAATATCCGAAAGCTCTCCACCGATTGCTTTGAAATTTTCACACAACGTTCCATTAGCATCCGGGCAGGTTTTTATATACATTCTATATAGATGTCCCTTCTGCGATGGTAAAAAAAAAACATGCGTTTTCTTAAAAACTGTATTTTTCATGTGTTTTACGTGAGAGGGAAATCTTCGAAACCTCTATACCAATTGCCTTGAAATTTTGGCGAATCTTTTTATATATCTACTATATACATGCCTCACCTGTGACAGGAAATTTTTTTTTTTTTTTAAACAGTGCCATCTGATGGACGTAAGAGTAACACATGGTGTAATCTCCGAAAGTTTTTCACCGATTGCTTTGAATTTTTGACACAACGTTGCATTCACACAGGCACGTCATTTTATATGCCTTCTATATAGATGCCACCCCTGTGACAGGTAAAAACATGCGTTTTTGAAAAACAGCGCCATCTGTTGTACATAATAGCAACATGCACGCTATTCTAAACATGTCACAAATTCTATTTCAATTTTTCCGATTGCATTAATAAATTTTATTTTCATAGATTTCGATTTATTTTATTTTTTATTTAATTATTTTGTGTGAATTGCGTTAGAATTGAGCTGTGTTGTTTACCATACCGTTCATTTCGTGAGTATAGTTTATTTTTAATTTTTTCATACTTTCAGTACATTTTTTAACTGTTTTTCTTATATTTCAGCGATGGGAACATCAGATCACTTGATGGTCCCAATTTTCTGATGGGAACATCAGACCATTTGGGAAGGCATCGGACGAGGGAGTGGGGAATGGTGAGGATGACGAGGGGACGGAAGTGAGAGATGGTGGGGAGGACGAAGGGACAAGGGAGGATGTAATGGTGGGGATGGACGAGGGGACGGAGGAGTTTGGGATGGTGGGGACGAAGGGATGGGGGAATGAAGAATGGTGGGGAGACCAAAAGGACAGGGGAGTGTGGCATGGTGGGTAGGACGAGGGGACGGTGGAGAGGGGGAATGGTGGGGGAGGACTGGGGGACAGGGAAGGTTGCTGTGGCTCAGCAATGTACATGCGTTACTGAGCCACAGCAACTCGTTGCCGGGTTCTGCTAGTATCTATATATATATATATATATATATATATATATATATATATATATATATATATATATATATATATATATATATATATATATATATATTATATATGTATATATATTATATATACATATTATATATATATATATTATATATATATATATTATATATAATATATATATATAAAACGACACATGAATTTAACAGACAAATCAGACGAACAGACAAGTTCAATCAGACAAATTTCCAGAAACAATTACATCAGGTTTTGCATCCATTGAGATCTGTACCTTCATCATAATTTCTGCATATAATTCCATCCTGATTATAATAGTTTTTTGTTTACAATTGAAACGGTATTAAGCAAAGATTAAATAAAAACAAGCCAGATAAACACAACAAACACACCGAGGTGGTCTCCCGCAAGTATTATCAAACACGAATTGCAGCCCCGACAATTATGGAATATTTCTGCGATAATGACAAGCTTGGCAGAATTTTATGGATGATTCTTATTATCGATTTTTTTTACACCAAAAATATTTTAATTTATATAATTCTCTCGAAATTATGACTTCCATAATTTTGGGGATAATTTTGGATGTTGTGCAAAATGGTGCATTGCGAGAAGGAAACGAAAGAAGAAGAGAGAGAGAGAGAGAGAGAGAGAGAGAGAGAGAGAGGGAGAGAGAGAGAGAGAGAGAGAGAGAGAGAGAGAGAGAGAGAGAGAGAGAGAGAGAGAGAGAGAGAGAGAGAGAGAGAGAGAGAGAGAGAGAGAGAGAGAGAGAGAGAGAGAGAGAGAGAGAGAGAGAGAGAGAGAGAGAGAGAGAGAGAGAGAGAGAGAGAGAGAGAGAGAGAGAGAGAGAGAGAGAGAGAGAGGAGAGAGAGAGAGAGAGAGAGAGAGAGAGAGAGAGAGAGAGAGAGAGAGAGAGAGAGAGAGAGAGAGAGAGAGAGAGAGAGAGAGAGAGAGAGAGAGAGAGAGAGAGAGAGGAGAGAGAGAGAGAGAGAGAGAGAGAGAGAGAGAGAGAGAGAGAGAGAGAGAGAGAGAGAGAGAGAGAGAGAGAGAGAGAGAGAGAGAGAGAGAGAGAGAGAGAGAGAGGAGAGAGAGAGAGAGAGAGAGAGAGAGAGAGAGAGAGAGAGAGAGAGAGAGAGAGAGAGAGAGAGAGAGAGAGAGAGAGAGAGAGAGAGAGAGAGAGGAGAGAGAGAGAGAGAGAGAGAGAGAGAGAGAGAGAGAGAGAGAGAGAGAGAGAGAGAGAGAGAGAGAGAGAGAGAGAGAGAGAGAGAGAGAGAGAGAGAGAGAGAGAGAGAGAGAGAGAGAGAGAGGAGGGAGAGAGAGAGAGAGAGAGAGAGAGAGAGAGAGAGAGAGAGAGAGAGAGAGAGAGAGAGAGAGAGAGAGAGAGAGAGAGAGAGGGAGAGAGAGAGAGAGAGAGAGAGAGAGAGAGAGAGAGAGAGAGAGAGAGAGAGAGAGAGAGAGAGAGAGAGAGAGAGAGAGAGAGAGAGAGAGAGAGAGAGAGAGAGAGAGAGAGAGAGAGAGAGAGAGAGAGAGAGAGAGAGAGAGAGAGAGAGAGAGAGAGAGAGAGAGAGAGAGAGAGAGAGAGAGAGAGAGAGAGAGAGAGAGAGAGAGAGAGAGAGAGAGAGAGAGAGAGAGAGAGAGAGAGAGAGAGAGGGCGAGAGCAGTAATAGGTACCCAGGAGTTAGTCAGCTTGTTGTGGCGTTGCATCCTATATATGGACTATAGTTCAACCTTGGGTAGGGGTCGGGGTGCTCGATATAAGCCCAAACTTTATATAAACACAGGCTACCTGTCCCCTGACACAATGAATCATTATTAATATTATTAATTATATAAAATTTTCATAGAGGTGATGCGAAGTCTATATTGTACTGAGCGAGGACCTCACAAGGTAGCAGTGTTTACATCTCGATAGTAAGATGCTTCACAAGATCTTTTCATGCACAAAGAAATTACCTTAACATGATGAATCAGGGAGAAAATCAGTAGGAGTCATGAGAAGGATTCGAACCTTCATTGTAAAAACAATGATATTTGGGACTCCACATAATCCTGATGGGGTCTTGCAGCCTAATGAGGGATTTACACATTACCCCCCATGCACTCTGGTGCACGGGGTTAATGTGTCCTCTAGGAGTGCTCTATGAGCTCTACCTCCAACGGTTCTCTTCAAATGCACAAATAAATCCCATTAACGTGAAGTATCAGTGCGGACATCCCGTCCTCTTGCCAATGACGTCGCTTTTCGCTCTTATGCACTACGACTAAATATCGACGTAATTCAAAATGGAAATTTATTTTCCAATTGAATTTTGGAAAAAAAAATCCAAAACAGCAAGTTAAAGGCCCTCGGGTAGGTTAGGAGGGCAGGAAGCTCTCCTAAGGTTTGATAACCTCATGAAAATCTTAAATTCAAAGTTTCCTCTCCTAACCTAGCAGCCTAAGCCAGAGGACCCAAAACAGAAAACGAGACAAAACGTCACTTTCGTGGGCCGATTTAATTTAAAATTACGTCGATTTTTACGTCTAGTGCGCATACGGGCGAAAAGTGACGATATTTGTAAGAGGACGGGTTGGAGTCTAGCCTGGTCATTTCTCCAGTAGTGTGGGTGTCATACCAGCCGTGTGGGTGTCATACCAGCCGTGTGGGTGTCACACCAGCCGTGTGGGTGTCACACCAGCCGTGTGGGTGTCATACCAGCCGTGTGGGTGTCATACCAGCCGTGTGGGTGTCATACCAGCCGTGTGGGTGTCATACCAGCCGTGTGGGTGTTATACCAGCCATGTGGGTGTCATACCAGCAATGTGGGTGTCATACCAGCCGTGTGGGTGTCATACCAGCCGTGTGGGTGTCATACCAGCCGTGTGGGTGTCACACCAGCCGTGTGGGTGTCATACCAGCCGTGTGGGTGTCATACCAGCCGTGTGGTTGTCATACCAGCCGTGTGGGTGTCATACCAGCCGTGTGGGTGTCATACCAGCCGTGTGGGTGTCATACCAGCCGTGTGGGTGTCATACCAGCCGTGTGGGTGTCATACCAGCCGTGTGGGTGTCATACCAGCCGTGTGGGTGTCATACCAGCCGTGTGGGTGTCATACCAGCCGTGTGGGTGTCACACCAGCCGTGTGGGTGTCATACCAGCAATGTGGGTGTCATACCAGCCGTGTGGGTGTCATACCAGCCGTGTGGGTGTCATACCAGCCGTGTGGGTGTCACACCAGCCGTGTGGGTGTCACACCAGCCGTGTGGGTATCATACCAGCCGTGTGGGTGTCACACCAGCCGTGTGGGTGTCACGCCAGCCGTGTGGGTGTCACACCAGCCGTGTGGGTGTCACACCAGCCGTGTGGGTGTCGCACCAGCCGTGTGGGTGTCATACCAGCCGTGTGGGTGTCACACCAGCCGTGTGGGTGTCACACCAGCCGTGTGGGTGTCACGCCAGCCGTGTGGGTGTCACACCAGCCGTGTGGGTGTCATACCAGCCGTGTGGGTGTCACACCAGCCGTGTGGGTGTCGCACCAGCCGTGTGGGTGTCATACCAGCCGTGTGGGTGTCACACCAGCCGTGTGGGTGTCATACCAGCCGTGTGGGTGTCACACCAGCCGTGTGGGTGTCGCACCAGCCGTGTGGGTGTCATACCAGCCGTGTGGGTGTCACACCAGCCGTGTGGGTGTCGCACCAGCCGTGTGGGTGTCACACCAGCCGTGTGGGTGTCACGCCAGCCGTGTGGGTGTCATACCAGCCGTGTGGGTGTCATACCAGCCGTGTGGGTGTCACACCAGCCGTGTGGGTGTCGCACCAGCCGTGTGGGTGTCATACCAGCCGTGTGGGTGTCACACCAGCCGTGTGGGTGTCACGCCAGTCGTGTGGGTGTCACACCAGCCGTGTGGGTGTCACATCAGCCGTGTGGGTGTCATACCAGCCGTGTGGGTGTCACGCCAGCCGTGTGGGTGTCACACCAGCCGTGTGGGTGTCATACCAGCCGTGTGGGTGTCACACCAGCCGTGTGGGTGTCGCACCAGCCGTGTGGGTGTCATACCAGCCGTGTGGGTGTCACACCAGCCGTGTGGGTGTCATACCAGCCGTGTGGGTGTCACACCAGCCGTGTGGGTGTCGCACCAGCCGTGTGGGTGTCATACCAGCCGTGTGGGTGTCACACCAGCCGTGTGGGTGTCGCACCAGCCGTGTGGGTGTCACACCAGCCGTGTGGGTGTCACGCCAGCCGTGTGGGTGTCACACAAGCCGTGTGGGTGTCATACCAGCCGTGTGGGTGTCACACCAGCCGTGTGGGTGTCGCACCAGCCGTGTGGGTGTCATACCAGCCGTGTGGGTGTCACACCCGCCGTGTGGGTGTCACGCCAGTCGTGTGGGTGTCACACCAGCCGTGTGGGTGTCACACCAGCCGTGTGGGTGTCATACCAGCCGTGTGGGTGTCACGCCAGCCGTGTGGGTGTCACGCCAGCCGTGTGGGTGTCATACCAGCCGTGTGGGTGTCACGCCAGCCGTGTGGGTGTCACGCCAGCCGTGTGGGTGTCACACCAGCCGTTTGGGTGTCACGCCAGCCGTGTGGGTGTCATACCAGCCGTGTGGGTGTCATACCAGCCGTGTGGGTGTCATGCCAGCCGTGTGGGTGTCACGCCAGCCGTGTGGGTGTCATACCAGCCGTGTGGGTGTCACGCCAGCCGTGTGGGTGTCACGCCAGCCGTGTGGGTGTCACGCCAGTCGTGTGGGTGTCACACCAGCCGTGTGGGTGTCACACCAGCCGTGTGGGTGTCACACCACCCATATAACAGGTGTTACTGTGGGTGGAGGTGTTATGAGGGCGGCGGCCAGCGGAAGCACTAAAAAGAGTGGAGGAACTGATCAAACCCCTGCATGCTTTTGCAGTCCTGTTCCTGTTGTCGTTGTTGTTGCTGCTGCTTCTACAGCAACTGTTGTTACCGCTGTTTCTGCAGCGGTTGTCGCTCTCGATGCTGCTCTTCTTGCTGTTGCAGCAGATCCTGCTGAAGCAACTGCTCCAGCAATCGTTGTTGGTGCTGCGGCTGTCGCTGCTGTTTTCAGTGTTAATATTGCTGCTGTTGGTGGTGCTGTTGATTATATTCCTGTTTTCACTTACTGCGGCCGCATACCAGTACCATACAGCATTTGCCATCTATTGGCATAAAATTTACCAATCAACCACAGGGCCAGCCTGCAAGATACAGCATGCGCCATCTATTGCCATACAAATACACTATCAGCAATACGCCAAGCTGCAAGATACAGCATACGCTATCTATTAGCATAAAATTACACTATCCATCAGTTTGTCTATCCGTCTTCTCTCACTAATTTTTACATAATCTGCGTTTAACACTATTCATATGTATCTATCCGTCCATCTATTAACCTGAATCTATCCACCTATCCAACTGTCCTTTTATCTTTCTATCAATTCATCAATATCTTTTCATTCATTTATCCTTGTATCCATTCATAAATCATCCTTTTTTCCCTTTTCTATCATTGTATTCATCCATATATGCATCCCTCTATCTGTCAATCCGTATATCTATCCCTCTGTCAATCCGTCTAGCTATCCCTCTGTCAATCCATCTATTCTTTTCTCAATGCATTCATCTACTCCTTTCTTTATAAAGTTATATATTCATCTATCTCTCAATCTAACTATCATTCAACCACTCCGTCCATCAGTGTATCGTTATTTCTATCCATCTATCTCTCAATCCCAAACATCTATCTATACATCTATCTTTTTGTCTTTGTCTCTGTCCGTCTCTGGCAATAACCAATTGGTGTGTGATAAACGTGACATCTTGAGAAAGAAGTCTGACCCTCTAATGAGCATGAAGAACACACCACGTTCTGAACGTAGCAATTCGGACATGTGGCAAGGAACAGCCCCACGGAGCCTCTCTGACCTTTCTCGACTACAACAGCAGTTGCAAAACTTTACGTGAGGTCCAGGTTGGTTTCCTTCATGAGTGTGCACCATTCTCCTGAATGGCTTGCCTCGTCAATGATCAGAATTCTTGACACGGAAGGTAATTGTGTGAGAAGAATGATCTCTTAACCTTTCCTAGCCTCCTAAGTGCATCAGAGCCTTCAATACAAGAAATATGCTGGTCGACGTACTGTTATATATCTGAGGTCAATATTGTCAAGGCTGCTCACCTGTCACAACTCACTAGGAAACCTGAACACAAGACACTCTGTCATTAACCGGCTCCAGCTGGCTGTGGTGTTCTAAAGAACACCACTCCATGAGCGAACATTAATTCTCAGTACGATTCACATTTGGAACATGTTTCTTCAACACGTTGATACGCTTGTGCTCCATTCAATCGATTACTGGAAATCTCTTGAATACAGTTCACTTGTGGCTCATCTAGATACTGAAATGATTGTGATTATCATTAAACTGAGTTTACTGAATGGAATCTAATTCTTCCTTTTGTAATATAAAAAAAAAGTTGCTCCGATTGATAGTAAACTTAATAAAAGCCTTGAAGACAGAGCCATTTGTATATTTCTGGTTTATCTCATTCCTTCTGGTCCACAAAGAATTCAAGAGAGACGTCTTTGACTTCCTTGGTCGACCTGAAATTGCTTTCTCAATCAAAGTGACTTCGAAATCCATTCATTAGCCTCTTCGCTATTCTTTATCTCGCCTGCTTCTTCTCATTATCACATTCCGATATTTTCTTATTTTCCCTCCCTCTTCTCCAATGTTCCTCTGCACAATTAGGCGTTGTCACTCTTCCTAACACCACAAACCTTTAGCTGTTTTCATTGTGCTTTATCATTATCTTTAAATATTATTTTATTATTCCTTAATACATTTTATTAACTACAACTATTGCATTGGTTATTTCCCAATGCTACAAGGACTTATTTGATCTACTGTAAGGTGATCTGTAATAGTTGCTCCTCTGACAGAATGTTTTGGTTTAGAGGGAGGGAATTATCAGATTGAAAGCGCCAAGCCATTATGACTATATAGCACTTGGAAGAGGTCAGGATTTAGGATTAGACGAGCGGGAAGGAAGGAAAACTAATTCATGAAGGAATATCTATACTGAAGGGCTTATTCCACTCCTCGGAGTACATATTCTGAAAGTTTATTTTAGTAGTAGTTCAACACTTGAGAATACTTATACTCTCAGGTTGGTGAATAAGCTCTTGAAGTGGAGTTAATAATCATTCGGAAGTTGGTAGGCTCTGTGTCTCAGCTCAAGCACAACTAATTCACACAGTTTTGGGCATTTACGAAGACGCGAACATAAAGGCAGGCCAAGTAAATCCGGAACTCTTCAACACACTCTCGAACTTAATGATCTGTATTTTGCACGATTCGGTCTCGAGCGTCAAAATTCAAGTGGTTAAGTGGTGTTCAAATATGTCAAGTTTACGCCTTCTTGAGTTCAAGAGCATTTAACTTGTCGGTGGGTCAAGGCTCGTTGGGTCATTCCATTATGGCATATCGATTTCAATTTAATATTTATGGTAGGAATTTTAGTCTGGGTGAGGTGCTAATGTAAGTGTCCTGACTGGTTCAAGAGAGGCGTTCTTAAGTCCTACGCGAACGTAGGGAGAACTCTCTCGAAGACAAACACAATGCAAAAACAATACATATATATATATATATATATATATATATATATATATATATATATATATATATATATATATATATATATATATATATATATATATATATATATATGTATATATATATGTATATATATATATGTCGTACCTAGTAGCCAGAACTCACTTCTCAGCCTATTTTGCAAGGCCCGATTTGCCTAATGAGCCAAGTTTTGCTGAATTAATATATTTTCACTAATTTTTTTCTTATGAAATGATAAAGCTACCCATTTCCTTATGTATGAGGTCAATTTTTTTTATTGGAGTTAAAATTAACGTAGATATATGACCGAACCTAACCAACCCTACCTAACCTAACCTAACCTATCTTTATAGGTTAGGTTTGGTTAGGTAGCCCAAAAAGGTAGGTTAGGTTAGGTTAGGTAGGTTAGGTAGTCGAAAAACAATTAATTCACGAAAACTTGGCTTATTAGGCAAATCGGGCCTTGCATAGTAGGCTGAGAAGTGCGTTCTGGCTACTAGGTACGACATATATATATATATATATATATATATATATATATATATGTCGTACCTAATAGCCAGAACGCACTTCTCAGCCTACTATTCAAGGCCCGATTTGCCTAATAAGCCAAGTTTTCATGAATTAATGTTTTTTCGTCTACCTAACCTACCTAACCTAACCTAACCGAGCTTTTTTTGGCTACCTAACCTAACCTTACCTATAAATATAGGTTAGGTTAGGTTAGGTAGGGTTGATTAGGTTCGGTCATATATCTACGTTAATTTTAACTCCAATAAAAAAAATTGACCTCATACATAGAGAAAAGGGTTGCTTTATCATTTCATAAGAAAAAAAATATAGTAAATATATTAATTCAGGAAAACTTGGCTTATTAGGCAAATCGGGCCTTGAATAGTAGGCTGAGAAGTGAGTTCTGGCTACTAGGTACGACATATATATATATATATATATATATATATATATATATATATATATATATATATATATATATATATATATATATATATGCGAACAAGCCTGAATGGTCCCCAGGACTATATGCGAATGAAAACTCACCCCAGAAGTGACTCGAACCCATACTCCCAGAAGCAACGCAACTGGTAACTACAGGGCGCCTTAATCCGCTTGACCATCACGGCCGTCAAAAGGAAGTGATAGCCGAGGCTATTTGAGCCACTTCCCCGACGGCAACTCGGATGGTAATCTTGGGCATAGCATTTCACCAAATCACCTCATTCTTTGGGGCACACATGAGGAACACAAATGCGAACAAGCCTGAATGGTCCCCAGGACTATATGCGAATGAAAACTCACACCCCAGAAGTGACTTCCTTTTGACGGCCGTGATGGTCAAGCGGATTAAGGCGCCTTGTAGTTACCAGTTGCATTGCTTCTGGGAGTATGGGTTCGAGTCACTTCTGGGGTGTGAGTTTTCATTCGCATATAGTCCTGGGGACCATTCAGGCTTGTTAGAATTTGTGTTCCTCACGTGTGCCCCAAAGAATGAGGTGATTTGGTGAAATGCTATGCCCAAGATTACCATCCGAGTTGCCGTCGGGGAAGTGGCTCAAATAGCCTCGGCTATCACTTCCTTTTGACGGCCGTGATGGTCAAGCGGATTAAGGCGCCCTGTAGTTACCAGTTGCGTTGCTTCTGGGAGTATGGGTTCGAGTCACTTCTGGGGTGTGAGTTTTCATTCGCATATAGTCCTGGGGACCATTCAGGCTTGTTCGCATTTGTGTTCCTCACGTGTGCCCCAAAGAATGAGGTGATTTGGTGAAATGCTATGCCCAAGATTACCATCCGAGTTGCCGTCGGGGAAGTGGCTCAAACAGCCTCGGCTATCACTTCCTTTTGACGGCCGTGATGATCAAGCGGATTAAGGCGCCCTGTAGTTACCAGTTGCGTTGCTTCTGGGAGTATGGGTTCGAGTCACTTCTGGGGTGTGAGTTTTCATTCGCATATAGTCCTGGGGACCATTCAGGCTTTTTCGCATTTGTGTTCCTCACGTGTGCCCCAAAGAATGAGGTGATTTGGTGAAATGCTATGCCCAAGATTACCATCCGAGTTGCCGTCGGGGAAGTGGCTCAAATAGCCTCGGCTATCACTTCCTTTTGACGGCCGTGATGGTCAAGCGGATTAAGGCGCCCTGTAGTTACCAGTTGCGTTGCTTCTGGGAGTATGGGTTCGAGTCACTTCTGGGGTGTGAGTTTTCATTCGCATATAGTCCTGGGGACCATTCAGGCTTGTTCGCATTTGTGTTCCTCACGTGTGCCCCAAAGAATGAGGTGATTTGGTGAAATGCTATGCCCAAGATTACCATCCGAGTTGCCGTCGGGGAAGTGGCTCAAATAGCCTCGGCTATCACTTCCTTTTGACGGCCGTGATGGTCAAGCGGATTAAGGCGCCCTGTAGTTACCAGTTGCGTTGCTTCTGGGAGTATGGGTTCGAGTCACTTCTGGGGTGTGAGTTTTCATTCGCATTTGTGTTCCTCACGTGTGCCCCAAAGAATGAGGTGATTTGGTGAAATGCTATGTCCAAGATTACCATCCGAGTTGCCGTCGGGGAAGTGGCTCAAATAGCCTCGGCTATCACTTCCTTTTGACGGCCGTGATGGTCAAGCGGATTAAGGCGCCCTGTAGTTACCAGTTGCGTTGCTTCTGGGAGTATGGGTTCGAGTCACTTCTGGGGTGTGAGTTTTCATTCATATATATATATATATATATATATATATATGTCGTACCTAGTAGCCAGAACTCACTTTTTGGCCTACTATGCAAGGCCCGATTTGCCTAATAAGCCAAGTTTTCCTGAATTAATATATTTTTTCTAATTTTTTTCTTATGAAATGATAAAGCTACCCATTTCATTATGTATGAGGTCAATTTTTTTTTATTGGAGTTAAAATTAACGTAGATATATGACCGAACCTAACCAACCCTACCTAACCTAACCTAACCTATCTTTATAGGTTAGGTTTGGTTAGGTAGCCCAAAAAGGTAGGTTAGGTTAGGTTAGGTAGGTTAGGTAGTCGAAAAACAATTAATTCATGAAAACTTGGCTTATTAGGCAAATCGGGCCTTGCATAATAGGCTGAGAAGTGAGTTCTGGCTACTAGGTACGACATATATATATATATATATATATATATATATATATATATATATATATATATATATATATATATATATATATATGTATATATATATATATATATATATATATATATATATATATATATATATATATATATATATATATGTCGTACCTAGTAGCCAGAACGCACTTATCGGCCTACTATGCAAGGCCCGATTTGCCTAATAAGCCAAGTTTTCCTGAATTAATATATTTTCTCTAATTTTTTTCTTATGAAATGATAAATCTACCCATTTCATTATGTATGAGGTCAATTTTTTTTATTGGAGTTTAAATTAACGTAGATATATGACCAAACCTAACCAACCCTACCTAACCTAACCTAAGCTATCTTTATAGGTTAGGTTAGGTTAGGTAGCCGAAAAAGTTAGGTTAGGTTAGGTAAGGTAGGTTAGGTAGTCGAAAAACAATTAATTCATGAAAACTTGGCTTATTAGGCAAATTGGGCCTTGCATAGTAGGCTGAGAA
This sequence comes from Procambarus clarkii, assembly GCF_040958095.1. Classification (NCBI taxonomy): domain Eukaryota; kingdom Metazoa; phylum Arthropoda; class Malacostraca; order Decapoda; family Cambaridae; genus Procambarus; species Procambarus clarkii. Next base: position 4,618,790 of record NC_091233.1, on the reverse strand, counting down.
GTGAGTTCTGGCTACTAGGTACGACATATATATATATACATATATATATATATATATATATATATATATATATATATATATATATATATATATATATATATATATATATATATATATATATATATATATATATATATATATATATATATATATATATATATATATATATATATATATATATATATATTTATATGCGAACAAGCCTGAATGGTCCCCAGGACAATATGCAACTGAAAACTCACACCCCAGAAGTGACTCGAACCCATACTCCCAGAAGCAATGCAACTGGTATGTACAAGACGCCTTAATCCACTTGACCATCACGACCAGACAAAATGAGGTGATAGCCGAGGCTATTTGAACCACCCCACCGCCGGCACTCGGATAGTAATCTTGGGCATAGCATTTTACCAAATCACCTCATTCTTTGGGGCACACGTGAGGAACACAAATGCGAACAAGCCTGAATGGTCCCCAGGACAATATGCAACTGAAAACTCACACCCCAGAAGTGACTCGAACCCATACTCCCAGAAGCAACGCAACTGGTATGTACAAGACGCCTTAATCCACTTGACCATCACGACCGGACAAAATGAGGTGATAGCCGAGGCTATTTGAACCACCCCACCGCCGGCACTCGGATAGTAATCTTGGGCATAGCGTTTTACCAAATCACCTCATTCTTTGGGGCACACGTGAGGAACACAAATGCGAACAAGCTTGAATGGTCCCCAGGACAATATGCAACTGAAAACTCACACCCCAGAAGTGACTCGAACCCATACTCCCAGAAGCAACGCAACTGGTATGTACAAGATGCCTTAATCCACTTGACCATCACGACCGGACAAAATGAGGTGATAGCCGAGGCTATTTGAACCACCCCACCGCCGGCACTCGGATAGTAATCTTGGGCATAGCATTTTACCAAATCACCTCATTCTTTGGGGCACACGTGAGGAACACAAATGCGAACAAGCCTGAATGGTCCCCAGGACAATATGCAACTGAAAACTCACAGTTGCGTTGCTTCTGGGAGTATGGGTTCGAGTCACTTCTGGGGTGTGAGTTTTCAGTTGCATATTGTCCTGGGGACCATTCAGGCTTGTTCGCATTTGTGTTCCTCACGTGTGCCCCAAAGAATGAGGTGATTTGGTAAAATGCTATGCCCAAGATTACTATCCGAGTGCCGGCGGTGGGGTGGTTCAAATAGCCTCGGCTATCACCTCATTTTGTCCGGTCGTGATGGTCAAGTGGATCAAGGCGTCTTGTACATACCAGTTGCGTTGCTTCTGGGAGTATGGGTTCGAGTCACTTCTGGGGTGTGAGTTTTCAGTTGCATATTGTCCTGGGGACCATTCAGGCTTGTTCGCATTTGTGTTCCTCACGTGTGCCCCAAAGAATGAGGTGATTTGGTAAAATGCTATGCCCAAGATTACTATCCGAGTGCCGGCGGTGGGGTGGTTCAAATAGCCTCGGCTATCACCTCATTTTGTCCGGTCGTGATGGTCAAGTGGATTAAGGCGTCTTGTACATACCAGTTGCGTTGCTTCTGGGAGTATAGGTTCGAGTCACTTCTGGGGTGTGAGTTTTCAGTTGCATATTGTCCTGGGGACCATTCAGGCTTGTTCGCATTTGTGTTCCTCACGTGTGCCCCAAAGAATGAGGTGATTTGGTAAAATGCTATGCCCAAGATTACTAGCCGAGTGCCGGCGGTGGGGTGGTTCAAATAGCCTCGACTATCACCTCATTTTGTCCGGTCGTGATGGTCAAGTGGATTAAGGCGTCTTGTACATACCAGTTGCGTTGCTTCTGGGAGTATGGGTTCGAGTCACTTCTGGGGTGTGAGTTTTCAGTTATATATATATATATATATATATATATATATATATATATATATATATATATATATATATATATATATATATATATATATATATATATATATATATATATATATATATATATATATATATATATATATATTGTACCTAGTAGCCAGAACGTCGTACTCGGCCAGCTATGCAAGGCCCGATTTGCCTAATAATCCAAGTTTTCCTGAATTAATATATTGTCTATTTTTTTCTTATGAAATGATAAAGCTACCCATTTCATTATGTATGAGGTCAATTTTTTTTTTTTGGAGTTAAAATTAACGTAGATATATGACCGAACCTAACCAACCCTACCTAACCTAACCTAATCTATCTTTATAGGTTAGGTTAGGTTAGGTAGCCGAAAAAGTTAGGTTAGGTTAGGTAGGTTAGGTAGTCGAAAAACAATTAATTCATGAAAACTTGGCTTATTAGGCAAATCGGGCTTTGCATAGTAGGCTGAGAAGTGCGTTCTGGCTACTAGGTACGACATATATATATATATATATATATATATATATATATATATATATATATATATATATATATATATATATATATATATATATATATATATATATATATATATATGTCGTACCTAGTAGCCAGAACGCACTTCTCAGCCTACTATTCAAGGCCCGATTTGCCTAATAAGCCAAGTTTTCCTGAATTAATGTTTTTTCGTCTACCTAACCTACCTAACCTAACCTAACCTAGCTTTTTTTGGCTACCTAACCTAACCTTACCTATAAATATAGGTTAGGTTAGGTTAGGTAGGGTTGGTTAGGTTCGGTCATATATCTACGTTAATTTTAACTCCAATAAAAAAAATTGACCTCATACATAGAGAAAAGGGTTGCTTTATCATTTCATAAGAAAAAAATTATAGTAAATATATTAATTCAGGAAAACTTGGCTTATTAGGCAAATCGGGCCTTGAATAGTTGGCTGAGAAGTGAGTTCTGGCTACTAGGTACGACATATATATATATATATATATATATGCAGGACGATATGTATTGTAGGAGGTTACTATGCACAAACAACATGGCTACGTTAAAGATCAAATCATTTTGACGACTGACTAAGGTGCTGAAGAGGAGAGTAACCAGCGAGTTGCACGAAGCTCCTGCCTAGGGCTTGCTACCTTAGTATTTGCACGTGAAGTGGCCCAGCAGCGTGAGGCTGAAGGTATCTGCCAGCACCAGGCTGGACTGGGATTGTTGGCCTTCACGAGGAAGCTCTTAGTGAGACTGAGGTTTGGCTGGCCCGTGGCCAGGGTAGACTCATTGTTGTTTCCCGGTACCGGCTGATGACAGTACTACGGATGAGGAAACACGATAGCTTACAAGACTGCAACGCCAGCATCGAAGAGCGCTTAGTGTTCCATAAGACACTTTTGTACATATTAGGTGTACTAATACTTTTGTTAAGTTATCATATGTAAATATATCTACATTTTATGAAGTGTAGTATTCAGTACAACCCCTTTTGTTTTACTTGCATTACTGAGCTCGCCCCTTGAAAGCCACTACTTACTTGGGGCCGGATACCAGAACTTTCGTACCACCAGAAAAGAACCCGGTTGCGACCCATTGTGGCCATAACAACCAGTGAGGTGCGTCCTAGTGGGATGGTACAACGCATGTATCAGTGTCATGCACTCTTGCATCATCATGCAAGAGTGCTTCATGTAAAAGGGCACCTAGCAAGAGTGCGTCATGCAAGAGGGCACCTCGCAAGAGTGGGTCATGTAAGAAGGCACCTAGCAAGAGTGCGTCATGTAAGAGTGCGACATGTAAGAGGGCACCATGCAAGAGTGCGTCATGAAAGAGAGCGTCATGTAAGAGGGCACCATGTAAGAGTGCGACATGTAAGAGTGCGACATGTTAGAGTGCGACATGTAGGAGTGCGACATGTAAGAGTGCGACATGTAAGAGTGCGACATGTAAGAGTGCGACATGTAAGAGGGCACCATGCAAGAGTGCGTCATGCAAAAATGCGTCATGCAAGAGAGCATCATGTAAGAGGGCACCATGCAAGAGTGTGTCATGCAAGAGTGTATCGTGCAAGAGTGCGTCATGCAAGAGTGCATCAGGTAAGAGGGCACCTAGCAAGAGTGCATCATGCAAGAGTGCACCATGAAACAATGTGTCACACATAAGTGCGTCACGAAACAGCCCTTTAAGACAGTGTGTCACGTATCAGCGTGTTGTTAACGACACGCTCATCACTCATCCACTCGCACATTCCTCATTTCCCGTCAAGTACTCATACATTTGTGCTCACAACTGGACTGCTGTATGTTCGGGACTTATATATATGTATGTGTTGTACCTAGTAGCCAGAACGTCGTACTCGGCCTACTATGCAAGGCCCGATTTGCCTAATAAGCCAAGTTTTCCTGAAATAATATATTTTCTCAATTTTTTTTCTTATGAAATGATAAATCTACCCATTTCATTATGTATGAGGTCAATTTTTTTTTATTGGAGTTAAAATTAACGTAGATATATGACCGAACCTAACCAACCCTACCTAACCTAACCTAACCTATCTTTATAGATTAGGTTAGGTTAGGTAGCCGAAAAAGTAAGGTTAGGTTAGGTAGTCGAAAAACAATTAATTCATGAAAACTTGGCTTATTAGGCAAATCGGCCCTTGCATAGTAGGCTGAGAAGTGCGTTCTGGCTACTAGGTACGACATATGCATATATATGGTGCAAGGGACCCAGACTGACACCTCTGCTCTCTGTGTCAGAGACTCGATTGTAAATGACCTAAATGTCACTTACTCTGTTTTAACTGGTCGTTGTTAACGGTATGATGTTAACCGAGCTCCTGTTGTAATTAGCTACTAGGGCAGCCTGGTACTTCTAAATGTTTGATCACCAAGGCCACAGGCACCAGGAAGCACCACTGCAAAAGATTACAACACTCACCAAAGATTTGGCCATGCCCCTTAGTTTATCCAAGACTCCCCACCTCCTTCCTTCCACACAGTGTATAATTAACCTAAATGACTACGAAGGAGGTATCAGCCAGTTAGTTCCAGGATACCAAGAATGTGAATTCTTAATTTTATGAAAAGAGGGGGAGTGATACATTTTTACGTTAAATGCGGCTTAAACAAGACAAGGGATAATACATTAAAAATTTGAGAGTGCTTGTAGGACCACATTAAAATTTATAAACAACCAATTACGATTATTGGACTCAGATATAATAATTGAGAAGGGAATTGGTTAAACACCATAAAATAATTAAATTCGTTTATTGACACAAAATTATGGAAGGTTATCCTATCTATTGTTCCTAAACCTGGCAATGATATAATTTACTATAATTGCTTTTACTTAAACGCTAAACAAACTTTACCTTCTATCTCTGCAATTAACTCCCCGCCAAGATGTTTCTGGCTCTGGGAGTGGTCCCCCTCTCATCAGTCGCCGCCAAAACCACACTCCTCTGACCACCATAACTCTGCCTAGAACTACTACGTATTTGCACATGACGAATCACAATAATGTGGCTGAAAAATGTTGACCAAACCACACGCTATAAATTGAAGAGACGACGACGTTTTGGACCATTAATGAAGAGACGAAACGTCGTCGTCTCTTTAATTTAAAGTGTGTGGTACTACGTATTTCTTTTGCTAAGTGAAGAAACTTGGCACAAGCTCCAGATATACAATACTCTCGTTACTAACTAATTAGTATCCCTACATATGGAAATATTAACTAAGAGGGAAATCTTGGTGTAGAGAGGAGGTTCTGCCGTCGGCCACGCTAGCAACATGACCCGAGGTGTAGAGAGGAGGTTCTGCCGTCGGCAACGCTAGTGACATGACTCGAAGTGTAGAGAGAGAAGGTTCTGCCATCGGCCACGCTAGCGACCTCACCCGAGGTGTAGAGAACGGACGTTCTGCCGCCGGCCACGCTTGCACCCTCACCAGAGGTGTAGAGAGAGGAGCTTCTGCCGTCGGCCACGCTAGCGACCTTACCCGAGGTGTAGAGAGTGGAGGTTCTGCCGCCGGCCACTCTAGCGACCTCACCTGAGGTGTAGAGAGGAGGTTCTTAGTGGACGGCTGCTGGAGTGTGATGCTCCGTGGGACAGTCCTCTGTCCTTTTGTGGCCTTGCACTCCTACTGCTGTCTTCTCTAATTGTGCCGGATCGCTTTTCCTTTTCCTTTTGTTTCGTTTTTTCCCCCCTCTTCTCCTATCTGCTTGTCTTTTCCTGCCGACCTTTTGCTTGTTTTGGTTATTCCTTTGGACTTCTTCTATTTTGACGCCCGGGTGCTTGAGGAGGCATACTCTTGCACCCCTAGAACTCTAGTACCCGACGTCTCGAGCGAGGGGGAACCTTTTATTGTCAATCCCCCTTTCGTCGTTGAACCCGATCTCGACGGACTGACGGTTCTTAAGGTGGCGTCTGTGGGGCGTATACTCACGACGCACCCCTAGGGGGCCCCGGCATGATCGGCAATAGCTTCCTGTTGGGTGTCCTGCCTCTAATTGTCGCTCCATGGTGGGTATGGGGGCACATTCGTGGATGAATTTCTTTCTCTTCGTCTATATGTCATGGAATGTTTCTGTTGTACCCTCTCAGGCTCGTGGGGTGGGCGACCAAGCCCCCGAGTCGGCCTGTATTGGAAGACCGGGCTCTGTAGCCCCTGCTGCAGTGGGCCCCGACCTTGCTCCTCCTTTGACCATCCTGAATTCTTCCCCCAGCTCCCCTCCTTCCTCTGTGGTTGGGTCGAGCCTCAAACCCCCATTGGTGACCACTTCGTCCCCTGGTGCGGCTAAGTCTCTCGTTGTGACTACTGCACCTTTTGACCCCTCTCTCTCTGGGGGTTCTCAACGTCGTCAGCGCCACGGCCGCACTCGCTCGTTTCCTTTCTGTACTGATGCGTATCAGGCCTTATTTGGTCCTGCTTCGTGGGCCAAATACTTTGATCTCCTCCCTCTTGATTTTGCGCCTCCTGACGATTTCTCCCTCCATCGGCATCTCGTTGATTCCATGGATGCGTCTGTTACTTTCAACCCCACTCGTCTCGGTACACGTGTCATTGCTGCTCCTTCTCAGGATGCAGCTTCCCGCTTGGCTGCCTTATCCTGCATTGGCGAGATCCCTGTTCGGGTCTCGAAGAACACTCGGTTGAATGCCAGTGTTGGCACTATTCTCCTCCCGCCCCATGTTGCAACCGGTGTTCGGAATCTGCAGGACTGTCGCGATGACATTCGGCATATCCTTGATGCCCAAGGCCATTCTGTCCTCCAGGAAGACTCGTTTACTCATCCCCCTCGTGGTCGTCGCCATCAACCCCTTCGAGTTGTGAAGATCACCTTTGATGGTAGGACCCTTCCATCCTCGGTCATTCTTGCTGGTGCCAGGTGCTCTGTCCAGGAGTATATTCCTTCTCCTCGGTTTTGTAACAAGTGCTGGGGGTTTGGGCATGATGCCCTCCGCTGCTCTTGGACTGTCTCTCTCTGTCCTTTGTGTGGGGGTGAAGGTCACTCTAAGTCGGAGTGCATTTCTCCCCAAGCTCGTTGCCTCAACTGCGGTGAGGCCCATCCTACCTTCTCCCATGCCTGTATCCATTACAAGCTTGAGGCAGCCGTCCTCAACTTGAAGCACAGGGAGTGTTTATCTTTTCCTGAGGCGAGGCGCCAGGTTCGCCAGCTCCCGCCTTATGCTAACGTCTCTTATGCTCATGTGTTGCGCTCTTCCTCTCCTCGTCCTTCCCACCTTCTTCAGACTCACAACCGTTTCCGGGCCTTGGACCCTGATACGCCCACTGCCCCCTCCTCTGTTCCTTTGAGTTCTGTCCCGAAGGGTCCCCTCCTGGTCCTCTGTCTGGGGTTCCCCTTCTTTCTACCCGGTCTGTCATGTCTCCTGTGTCTTCTTCCTCGTCTCCCTCCGATCCTCCTTCCCATCCTTCTCCTCCATCTATTGACTCTCCACGCCGCCTGTCGGTGCAGGCGGATGTCCATCGCTCTCCTAACGGCCGTCGTGTGTGCTCTCGTTCTGCTTCTCCTGTTGAGACGCTGGAATCCGTTGCCCAGTACGTAGTTGCTGGGACACCGGTATCTTTATGTCAGAAGCGTAAGCCTGGCTCCTCTTCTTCCTCCTCCCCGGCGGGTAAGAAGGCTTTGCTTTCTTCCTCGGCCCACACTACTGGCTCTATCGCTCCTTTCCCTCCTATTTCAGTGGTTGCGCCCCCTGTTCCTGCTATGGAGGTTTCTTTGGCCCCTGCTTCCCTCTCGGTTGCTGCCCTTGCTGAGGTGTGCTCCCTCTTTCTACTCCCCCTCTTCCTGCTGCTGTTCTTGACTGCTCCTCTCCGTTGTCTCCTCCTCTTCCTCCTCCTCCTCCGGACCCTGCCCGCCCACCTCTGGTCTGTTCTCCCGCTTTCTTCCCTCCGTCTTTGCTCAGTTTACCCATTTCCCCTAACCCTGATCTTGCTGACCCTGATCCCGACCCTGATATTCTTTAACGTGTTATGTTGCTCTTTCGCCTTTGTTTCTTCCTTGTTCTCTGTTGTTGTCCTTTCTCTTCTCGTCGATGTCTATTCTTCAATGGAACGTTCGAGGTTATTAGGCCAATTTTCTCGAACTACATCTTCTAATATCGTGGATTTCGCCCCTTTGTGTCTGTCTCCAGGAGCCGATGCTTGGTGCTCGTCCTGATCGTTTTCGTGGCTATTCCTTTCTCTACCCCCACCCCCAGCCGTTGCAGGGGCTCCTAATTCTTCTGCTTTCTTGATTCGTGCTGATGTTCCCTTTGTCCCCTTACTTTTTCCTTCGCCTCTCCATTGTTCTGCTGCTCGTATCTTTGTGGGGAAATGTTACACAGTTTGTTCTATTTATCTCCCCCCGAGTGTCCCGCTTTCTCTTCCTGATTTGAAACACCTCCTGGACTCCTTGCCGGAGCCTGTGCTCTTGCTGGGTGATTTCAATTGTCGTCATTCTCTTTGGGGTGATGTTCTGACGAATACCCGAGGTCGCCTTCTTGAGCAGTTTATCCTCTCTTCTTCCCTGTCTCTTCTGAATTCTGGTGAGCCCACGCATTTCAACTCTCGGACTCGTACCCTTTCCTGTCTTGGTCTTTCTCTTTGCTCGTCTTCTCTTTACTTGGATTTCACGGGGCAGGTTCTTGATGACCTCCATGGCAGTGACCATTTCCCCATCCTTGTTACCTTTTTCTCTTTTCACCCTCCCCTCTCCTTCCCTAGGTGGCAGTTTGCTAAAGCGGACTGGGACCTATTTACCCTCAGTGCTGCTCTCTCTGACTTCTCCCTTCTGCCTCTCTCTCGTGCTCTTCTCCTTTTTCATGACACTGTCTTCGACGCTGCCCTCTGCTCTACTCCTCGCTCTTCCTCTCGGTGTCCGTGGAAGTGCTTTCCCTGGTGGAATGCGGACTGTGATCGGGCTGTCCGCTGTAAGCGTGCAGCCTAGAAGAGGCACCGCCGTCGGCAGACGGCCGATTCTTTTCTTTTCTTTCGGAAAGCGAGTGCGGTGGCCCGTAGGGCCATCTGTATGGCTAAGCGTGAATGTTGGGCATCTTACGTCTCCACAATTACGTCCGAAACTCCTCTGCCACAGATCTGGAAGCGTATCCGCAAGATAGCGGGTAAGTTCATTGCCGATGTTTCACCGGTCCTTCACCTCCATGGTACCCTTGTGGCGGAGCCGTTGCAGGTCGCTTCCGAACTGGGATCCCACTTTTCTTCTGTTAGCTCTGGTCTTCATCTTCCCCAATCTTTCCTTCTTCGTAAACCTGTCCTTGAGTCTCGTCCTTTAGATTTCTGCACTCGTCTTCGGCTTCCCTATAATGATCCCTTCTCTCTCTCTGAACTTCGTTCTTCCCTGGCCCTCTGCGGTTCTATGGCGGCGGGCTCCGATGGTATTCATTATGAGATGCTTTGCCATCTCCTTCTTTGCACGTCTCAGTATTTACTGAGTCTGTATAATCGGATCTGGTAGTCGTCGTCAGTCCCTGAGGACTAGCTCGATGCCGTTGTCCTCCCTGTTCGCAAACCGGGGTCTCTGGGTACTTCCCCAAAGGACTTTCACCCTATTGCCCTCACAAGTTTTGTCTGCAAACTCTTTGAACGTATGGTTAACGTTCATCTGATGTGGTTCCTGGAACACCATCACCTCCTCTCCCCTTCTCAATTTGGTTTCCGCAAGTGCCGCAGCACGACAGATGTCCTGGTGAACTTGGAGGTCTATATTCGTCCTGCTTTTGCTGCGAAGACCTCCGTTGTTGCCGTCATTTTTGACCTGGAAAAGGCTTACGACACCACTTGGCAATATCATATTCTATCTCAACTTCATTCTTTTGGCCTTTGTGGTCATCTCCCTCTCTTTCTCCGCAGCTTCCTCTCTTGTCGTTCCTTTCGGGTGCGCCTTGGTACCGCTCTCTCTGCCTCTTTTCAGCAATACGAATGTGTGTCCCAGGGTAGTGTTCTGAGCACTACTCTTTTTCTGGTTGCCCTCAATGGTCTTCTTTCCTCTCTTCCTTCAGGTGTCTTCTCCACACTCTATGTCGATGATCTTACCCTTTGTTGTCAGGGTGATGATTCGCCTCTCCTTCAGCGCCGGCTTCAACTTGCAATTGATGCCGTGTCGTCTTGGGCCACCGATCATGGCTTCAAGTTCTCTACTTCTAAGACTTATGCCATGACTTTTACTCGGAAACGGGTCGTTCTTCGTCCCTCTTTGTCACTTTATGGTCATCCCCTTGAGTACAACGATTTCGCGAAGCTTTTTGGGGTTATTCCTTGACACTCGTTTGTCTTGGTCTCCCCATATCTCTTACCTCCGTGTTGAGTGCTCAATGGCCCTTACCCTCCTTTGGGTATTGTCCCATACTTCTTGGGGTGCAGATAGGCGCACTCTCCTTGCTTTACATTCCTCTCTCGTCCTGTCTAAGCTGGATTATGGTTGCCCTGCTTACTCGTCTGCTTCTGCTTCTACTCTTCGCCGTCTTGATGCTTTGCACCATACTGGGTTGCGCCTCAGTTCTGGTGCCTTTCGTTCGACTCCTGTCCTTAGCTTGTATGTTGACACTGGCTTCCTGTCTCTCCAGGACTGCCGTGATCGCTGTCTTTGCTATCTTGCGCGGTCCTTACAACATCCTTCCTCTTGCCTCTGTAGTGCATTAACTTTTACCCCTCATGCGGTTCCTGTTCCTCTTCACCACCTCCCTCTTTCTGTCCGGTTATCTCGCCTACAGGATTCTCTTTCCGTTCGTATTTCTAATCTTTCTCCTCGTGTTGTTCCTTCTTTGCCCCCGTGGAGAGTCCCCCTTCCGCGGTTTTGTACATCCTTGACCCGCGTCACTAAAGCTTTTAACCCTCCTACGGTTCTAAAACGCCTTTTCCTTGAGCACTTTTCTTCTCCCGCTCTGTTTCTGTCTTCATCGATGGGTCTAAGTCTGCGGATGGTGTTGGCTACTCTGTTGTTTTTCCTGATCGCACTTATATGTGTCGCTTACCTCGGGAGACTAGCATCTTTACAGCGGAGCTTTATGCTGTTCTCTATGCTCTTCGTCTCCTGCTTTCTCGTTGTCAGTCTTCCTTTGTAGTTGTTGTTGACTCTCGTAGTGCCCTCATGGCTCTCGGGTACATTAATCCGGTTCATCCAGTAGTTGTCGAGATCCAGCATTGGCTGTTTCTTGTTCACAGTAAATTTAAGTCGGTTGAGTTTTGTTGGGTTCCCAGCCATATTGGTGTGTCATTAAATGAGCGTGCGGATGCTGCCGCCAAGGATGCTGTCCGCTCTTGTCCCATCTCTCGTAAAGGTATTCCATATTCCGACTTTTACTCGGTTATCCATTCCTCCATCCCTACCCGTCGGCAGGCTTCTTGGTCGTCTGTTACTAGTAACAAACTACGTACTCTCGTGTTGTGTTTTCTCGTGGCCGTCCTCTTACCACCATAACCGGCGATGGGAAACAGCTCAGGCATTGGCCATACTCGCTTAACCCATGGTCACTTGATGGAGCGCTGCCCAGCTCCTTATTGTCCTAGTTGCATTGTCTCTCTTACGGTCGTGCATGTCCTTCTTGAATGTCCTGACTTTCAGGACGGGCGTGTGTCTTGCTTTCCGACCGCCCCTCGCGGTCACCTGTCCCTCAATAGAATTCTTGGTGACTCGGATACTTTTGATATCTTTCGCCTTATGCTTTTTTGTTCTCGTATTGACATCCTTGGTGATATTTAACGCCCTCTGATTATTCTACACATTTGATGGTGCTACATAGCCTTCCCGGTTTGGTGCCTTCTTTTGATAATTACTTATTGTTCTGAATAATTTTAATTCATATTGGAACGCAGATTTATATTCCATATGAGGATGCCCAGTTCACCAGTTGCAGAGTGCTCCTGGCAGTATGGGTTCGAGTCACTTCTGGCGTGTGAGTTTTCAGTTGCATATATGCCTGGGGACCATTCAGGCTTTTTAACATTTGTGTTCCTCACATATGCCACAAAGAAGGAGGTGATTTGATAATATACTATGCCCAAGATTACCATCAGAGTGCTGGCGGGATGATGGGGAATTAGCCTCGGCTACCGTCATCTTGTGTCTGGTCATGATGGTTGAGTGGTAAAGGGGCCCTGTACACAAGTTGCAGAGGGCTCCTGTCATTTTGGGTTCGAGTCACTTCTGGGGTGTGAGTTTTCAGTTGCATATGCCTGGGGACCATTCAGACTTATTTGTATATATAAATATATATATATATATATATATATATATATATATATATATATATATATATATATATGTTATATATATATATGCTGGTGTTATATATATATATATATATATATATATATATATATATATTAGTATATTTTGGTAGCAGTCTTTCCTGTAGACATATATTATTAAATATGACCGAAAAAGTAAGATTAATAATTCTAACACGAATTTTCTCAATCTTTCGTACATTACGCTTCACTGTTGGAGGTAAATCAAAAATTAATTCTCCAAAATTCATTTTTATTTCTAGTCTGACGCGACACGGGCGCGTTTCGTAAAACTTATTACATTTTCAAAGACTTTAGTTCACAAATACACAACTGAATAGAACTTACGTATCTCAGATTTTATATCTACATTTGAGTGAGGTGGGAGGGGTGATGTGGCATTAACACAAGACAGAACACTAGGGGATATTAATAGGGTATTAAAAGTATCAACACAAGACAGAACAGAAACAATGGGTATTGAATAGAAGTGTTTGTAGAAAGCCTATTGGTCCATATTTCTTGATGCTTCTATATTGGAGCAGAGTCTTGAGGTGGGTAGAATATAGTTGTGCAATAATTGGCTGTTGATTGCTGGTGTTGACTTCTTGATGTGTAGTGCCTCGCAAACGTCAAGCCGCCTGCTATCGCTGTATCTATCGATGATTTCTGTGTTGTTTACTAGGATTTCTCTGGCGATGGTTTGGTTATGGGAAGAGATTATATGTTCCTTAATGGAGCCCTGTTGTTTATGCATCGTTAAACGCCTAGAAAGAGATGTTGTTGTCTTGCCTATATACTGGGTTTTTTGGAGCTTACAGTCCCCAAGTGGGCATTTGAAGGCATAGACGACGTTAGTCTCTTTTAAAGCGTTCTGTTTTGTGTCTGGAGAGTTTCTCATGAGTAGGCTGGCCGTTTTTCTGGTTTTATAGTAAATCGTCAGTTGTATCCTCTGATTTTTGTCTGTAGGGATAACGTTTCTATTAACAATATCTTTCAGGACCCTTTCCTCTGTTTTATGAGCTGTGGAAAAGAAGTTCCTGTAAAGTAGTCTAATAGGGGGTATAGGTGTTGTGTTAGTTGTCTCTTCGGAGGTTGCATGGCTTTTCACTTTCCTTCTTATGATGTCTTCGATGAAACCATTGGAGAAGCCGTTATTGACTAGGACCTGCCTTACCCTACAGAGTTCTTCGTCGACTTGCTTCCATTCTGAGCTGTGGCTGAGAGCACGGTCGACGTATGCGTTAACAACACTCCTCTTGTACCTGTCAGGGCAGTCGCTGTTGGCATTTAGGCACATTCCTATGTTTGTTTCCTTTGTGTAGACTGCAGTGTGGAAACCTCCGCCCTTTTCCATGACTGTTACATCTAGAAAAGGCAGCTTCCCATCCTTTTCCGTCTCGTAAGTGAAACGCAGCACGGAACTCTGCTCAAATGCCTCCTTCAGCTCCTGCAGATGTCTGACATCAGGTACCTGTGTAAAAATGTCGTCAACATACCTGCAGTATATGGCCGGTTTCAAGTTCATGTCGACTAAGACTTTTTGCTCGATGGTACCCATGTAGAAGTTTGCAAACAGGACACCTAGGGGAGAACCCATGGCGACCCCATCTACTTGCTTATACATGTGTCCATCCGGGCTCAAGAAGGGTGCCTCTTTAGTACAAGCTTGGAGTAGTTTCCTCAGAATACTTTCTGGCATGTCAAGAGGAGTACAGGCTGGATCACGATACACTCTGTCGGCTATCATTCCGATTGTCTCGTCCACAGGTACGTTGGTAAACAGCGATTCTACGTCCAACGAGGCTCTTATCCCTGTGGCCCGTGCGCCTCGCAGTAAGTCCACAAATTCTTTGGAGACTTCAGGCTGAAGGCGCAAGGAACATAAGGAGTCAGCAGGCCGTTGAGTCGCTTCGCCAGTCTGTACGTGGGTGTGGGTATCTGGCTAATGATTGGCCGAAGTGGGTTTCCAGGCTTGTGCGTCTTGACATTTCCATACGCATATCCAGGTTTATATTCCCCAATGATCTTTGGCAGGTGGAGTCCGGATTTCTTGGCGTTCACAGTTTCGATCAGTTTGTTGACCTTTGCTTTTAATTCGGCTGTAGTGTCCTTCGTTACCCTTTGGAACTTAGTTTGGTCAGAGAGTATGGTGTTCATTTTCGCCAGATATTCGTCTTTTTTAAGAATGACATATATTGGCGACTTGTCACCTCTCCTGACAACTATCTCCTTGTTCTCACGAAGGCTTTTAGCTGCCGCTTTAAGCTCGTGGGACAGTATGGTGCTTCTGTAGTTGCCTCGATTCTTTCCTCCTTCTGCAATAAGTTCTGCTTGTAAGGTATCTTTGGTAGTGACCTTCTTTTGTGTCTCGAGGTCGAATATGTCGTCCAACAGAATTTCCAACTCTACTTTCCGGGCCATTTCACTCGGTCTGGACATAACATGACAGTTTATGCCCAGATTTAGGAGAGTGAAATGGCCCGGAAAGTAGAGTTGGAAATTCTGTTGGACGACATATTCGACCTCGAGACACAAAAGAAGGTCACTACCAAAGATACCTTACAAGCAGAACTTATTGCAGAAGGAGGAAAGAATCGAGGCAACTACAGAAGCACCATACTGTCCCCCGAGCTTAAAGCGGCAGCTAAAAGCCTTCGTGAGAACAAGGAGATAGTTGTCAGGAGAGGTGACAAGTCGCCAATATATGTCATTCTTAAAAAAGACGAATATCTGGCGAAAATGAACATCATACTCTCTGACCAAACTAAGTTCCAAAGGGTAACGATGGACACTACAGCCGAATTAAAAGCAAAGGTCAACAAACTGATCGAAACTGTGAACGCCAAGAAATCCGGACACCACCTGCCAAAGATCATTGGGGAATATAAACCTGGATATGCGTATGGAAATGTCAAGACGCACAAGCCTGGAAACCCACTTCGGCCAATCATTAGCCAGATACCCACACCCACGTACAGACTGGCGAAGCGACTCAACGGCCTGCTGACTCCTTATGTTCCTTGCGCCTTCAGCCTGAAGTCTCCAAAGGAATTTGTGGACTTACTGCGGGGCGCACGGGCCACAGGGATAAGAGCCTCGTTGGACGTAGAATCGCTGTTTACCAACGTACCTGTGGACGAGACAATCGGAATGATAGCCGACAGAGTGTATCGTGATCCAGCCTGTACTCCTCTTGACATGCCAGAAAGTATTCTGAGGAAACTACTCCAAGCTTGTACTAAAGAGGCACCCTTCTTGAGCCCGGATGGACACATGTATAAGCAAGTAGATGGGGTCGCCATGGGTTCTCCCCTAGGTGTCCTGTTTGCAAACTTCTACATGGGTACCATCGAGCAAAAAGTCTTAGTCGACATGAACTTGAAACCGGCCATATACTGCAGGTATGTTGACGACATTTTTACACAGGTACCTGATGTCAGACATCTGCAGGAGCTGAAGGAGGCATTTGAGCAGAGTTCCGTGCTCCGTTTCACTTACGAGACGGAAAAGGATGGGAAGCTGCCTTTTCTAGATGTAACAGTCATGGAAAAGGGCGGAGGTTTCCACACTGCAGTCTACACAAAGGAAACAAACATAGGAATGTGCCTAAATGCCAACAGCGACTGCCCTGACAGGTACAAGAGGAGTGTTGTTAACGCATACGTCGACCGTGCTCTCAGCCACAGCTCAGAATGGAAGCAAGTCGACGAAGAACTCTGTAGGGTAAGGCAGGTCCTAGTCAATAACGGCTTCTCCAATGGTTTCATCGAAGACATCATAAGAAGGAAAGTGAAAAGCCATGCAACCTCCGAAGAGACAACTAACACAACACCTATACCCCCTATTAGACTATTTTACAGGAACTTCTTTTCCACAGCTCATAAAACAGAGGAAAGGGTCCTGAAAGATATTGTTAATAGAAACGTTATCCCTACAGACAAAAATCAGAGGATACAACTGACGATTTACTATAAAACCAGAAAAACGGCCAGCCTACTCATGAGAAACTCTCCAGACACAAAACAGAACGCTTTAAAAGAGACTAACGTCGTCTATGCCTTCAAATGCCCACTTGGGGACTGTAAGCTCCAAAAAACCCAGTATATAGGCAAGACAACAACATCTCTTTCTAGGCGTTTAACGATGCATAAACAACAGGGCTCCATTAAGGAACATATAATCTCTTCCCATAACCAAACCATCGCCAGAGAAATCCTAGTAAACAACACAGAAATCATCGATAGATACAGCGATAGTAGGCGGCTTGACGTTTGCGAGGCACTACACATCAAGAAGTCAACACCAGCAATCAACAGCCAATTATTGCACAACTATATTCTACCCACCTCAAGACTCCGCTCCAATATAGAAGCATCAAGAAATATGGACCAATAGGCTTTCTACAAACACTTCTATTCAATACCCATTGTTTCTGTTCTGTCTTGTGTTGATACTTTTAATACCCTATTAATATCCCCTAGTGTTCTGTCTTGTGTTAATGCCACATCACCCTTCCCACCTCACTCAAATGTAATGCCACATCACCCTTCCCACCTCACTCAAATGTAGATATAAAATCAGGGAAACGCAAGTTCTAATCAGTTGTGTATTTGTGAAGTCTTTGAAAATGTAATACGTTTTACGAAACGCGCCCGTGTCGCGTCAGACTAGAAATAAAAATGAATTTTGGAGAAGTGATTTTTGATTTACCTCCAACAGTGAAGCGTAATGTACGAAAGATTGAGAAAATTCGTGTTAGAATTATTAATCTTACTTTTTCGGTCATATTTAATAATATATATATATATATATATATATATATATATATATATATATATATATATATATATATATATATATATATATATATATATATATATATATATATATATATATATATATATATATATATATATATATATATATATATATATATATATATATATATATATATATATATATATATATATATATATATATATATATATATATATATATATATATAGGGGTATATATATATACCAGCCATGCCGAAAGCCAAGAAACAATCCAGTTGGGACAGCCCCATTGTAGACAAAGAAGCCACAGCTTGGCTGGAGGCAGCAACAACCCCCAGGGATCGTGCACGCCTCACAGCTGTGCAGGCTTCCCATGCAGGGGACTTCCTTTTGGCAGTCCCCATGTCTGCGACAGGCACACGTCTTGATCCGCAGGAGCCCCGTATTGCAGTCGCTCTCCGCCTTGCTTGCCCTTTCCACACTGTTCACAGGTGTATTTGCAGCTAGGCAGATGCTGACGAATATGCACCACTGTGGAAAATCGGGTGGTTGGCCCACTAGACACGACGAAGTCAATGACATCATTAAAAGAAGCCTTGCCTCTGCTCAGTGTCCAGCGGAGAGAGAGCACCCAACCTACTGAACCGTGACTTTGTTAGCTTTGCCGGCCGACCAGACGGAATCACACTGCGTCCGTGGAAGGTTGGCAGACAGTTGGCATGGGACTATACTTGCGTATCCACGCTGGCAACGACATACATCACCCTCTCTGCCGGCACAGCAGAAGACACAGTGACACACAGAGGAAGACAAAAGTCTGTCAAGTACAGGCAATTAGATCATCGGTACAACTTCGTCCCAATAGGGTCTGAGACCCTAGGCCCATGGGGTGAGAGTGCAAGAAGGTTTCTTAAGGGTCTTGGTTCCAAGCTCATTGACACCACAAGAGACCCTAGAGTGGCAAGTTTTCTCTTTCAGCACCTCAGTGTCGTGATCTAGAGGAGGAATGCCCGCTGCATCCTCGGTTCCTGCCGGCGTTGGAGGAGTTCGAGGATATCTACAGTATCTAGGAAGCGAACTTTTTCTTGTGTCCTCTTAATGTTCATTTTTTGTATAAAATCAGATATGTAACTGTATAATATTGCATAAGAAAGCGTACACCATAATAAATAAAGGGGGGTGGTAGGAGAAGCGAACACTCTTTCGTATTCAGAGATAAATGGCAAGTTTTCCCTGAATACTCTGTGCTCCCTTCTCTGAGGCTGTGGGTCCCTATAATTGCACTAGAGGTGGTACCCCCTATATATATATATGTCGTACCAAATAGCCAGAACGCACTTCTCAGCCTACTATTCAAGGCCCGATTTGCCTAATAAGCCAAGTTTTCATGAATTAATGTTTTTTCGTCTACCTAACCTACCTAACCTAACCTAACCTAGCTTTTTTTGGCTACCTAACCTAACCTTACCTATAAATATAGGTTAGGTTAGGTTAGGTAGGGTTGGTTAGGTTCGGTCATATATCTACGTTAATTTTAACTCCAATAAAAAAAAATGACCTCACACATAGAGAAAAGGGTTGCTTTATCATTTCATAAGAAAAAAATTATAGTAAATATATTAATTCAGGAAAACTTGGCTTATTAGGCAAATCGGGCCTTGAATAGTAGGCTGAGAAGTGAGTTCTGGCTACTAGGTACGACATATATATATATATATATATATATATATATATATATATATATATATATATATATATATATATATATATATATATATATATATATATATATATATATATAATATATATATATATATTATTAAATATGACCGAAAAAGTAAGATTAATAATTCTAACACGAATTTTCTCAATCTTTCGTACATTTCTTTTCACTGTTGGTGGTAATTCAAAAATCAATTCTCCAAAATTCATTTTTATTTCTAGTCTGACGCGACACTTGAGTGCGTTTCGTAAAACTTATTACATTTTCAAAGACTTTAGTTACACATACACAACTGAATAGAACTTACACATCTCCGATTTGTTTATATCTACATTGGAGTGAGGTGGATGGGGTGAGGTTGTATTTAATAGGGTATTAAATTCATCAACACAAGACAGAACACGAAACAATGGGTATTGAATAGAAGTGATTGTAGAAAGCCTATTGGTCCATATTTCTTGATGCTTCTATATTGGAGCGAAGTCTTGAGGTGGGTAGAATATAGTTGTGCATTAATTGGCTGTTGATTGCTGGTGTTGACTTTTTGATGTGTAGTGCCTCGCAAACGTCAAGCCGTCTGCTATCGCTGTATCTATCGATGATTTCTGTGTTGTGTACTAGGATTTCTCTGGCGATGGTTTGGTTGTGGGAAGAGATTATATGTTCCTTAATGGAGCCCTGTTGCTTATGCATCGTTAAACGCCTAGAAAGAAATGTTGTTGTCTTGACTATATACTGGGTTTTTTGGAGCTTACAATCCCCAAGAGGGCATTTGAAGGCATAGACGACGTTGGCCTCTTTTAAAACGTTCTGCTTTGTGTCTGGAGAGTTTCTCATGAGTAGGCTGGCCGTTTTTCTGGTTTTATAGTAAATCGTCAGTTGTATCCTCTGATTTTTGTCTGTAGGGATAACGTTTCTATTAACAATATCTTTCAGGACCCTTTCCTCCGTTTTATGAGCTGTTGAAAAGAAATTCCTGTAAAATAGTCTAATAGGGGGTATAGGTGTTGTGTTAGTTGTCTCTTCAGAGGTTGCATGGCGTTTCACTTTCCTTCTTATGATGTCTTCGACGAAACCATTGGAGAAGCCGTTGTTGACTAGGACCTGCCTTACCCTACAGAGATCTTCGTCGACTTGCTTCCATTCTGAGCTGTGGCTGAGAGCACGGTCGACATATGCGTTAACAACACTCCTCTTGTACCTGTCTGGGCAGTCGCTGTTGGCATTTAGGCACATTCCTATGTTCGTTTCCTTAGTGTAGACTGCAGTGTGGAAACCTCCGCTCTTTTCCATGACTGTTACATCTAGAAAGGTTACATCTAGACTGTTACATTTACATTTTGAATTCCACCAACAGTGAAAAGAAATGTACGAAAGATTGAAAAAATTCGTGTTAGAATTATTAATCTTACTTTTTCGGTCATATTTAATAATATATGTCTACAGGAAAGACTGCTACCAAAATATACTAATATATATATATATATATATATATATATATATATATATATATATATATATATATATATATATATATATATATATATATATATATATATATATATATATATATATATATATATATATATGGCACAACACCTGCTCGAATAGCCACTGCTTTATTCCAGATTCTCATCACAATATGTGTGTGTGTGTGTGTGTGTGTGTCTGTGTTTGTTTGTGTATATGTATGTATATATATATATATATATATATATATATATATATATATATATATATATATATATATATATATATATATATATAACTGAAAACTCACACCCCAGAAGTGACTCGAACCCATACTCCCAGAAGCAACGCATCTGGTATGTACAAGACGCCTTAATCCACTTGACCATCACGACCGGACAAAATGAGGTGATAGCCGAGGCTATATGAACCACCCCACCGCCGGCACTCGGATAGTTATCTTGGGCATAGCATTTTACCAAATCACCTCATTCTTTGGGGCACACGTGAGGAACACAAATGCGAACAAGCCTGAATGGTCCCCAGGACATATGCAACTGAAAACTCACACCCCAGAAGTGACTCGAACCCATACTCCCAGAAGCAACGCATCTGGTATGTACAAGACGCCTTAATCCACTTGACCATCACGACCGGACAAAATGAGGTGATAGCCGAGGCTATATGAACCACCCCACCGCCGGCACTCGGATAGTTATCTTGGGCATAGCATTTTACCAAATCACCTCATTCTTTGGGGCACACGTGAGGAACACAAATGCGAAGGGGAATAAAAGGGGGAATAATAAAATAAAAGGGGAATGGGGAGGGAAACTAGAAACACCTACTTCAACCTATCCTCCGATGAGAGTTGAGTTGTAGCTCCTGGTCCTCGTGACGGGAACGCCCCCACACACACGTTGTCGTGTCCTACCGGAACCGCTCGTCGTCCCACCGTTTAGCGCGTCGTCTCCGTGCCTTCTTCCCTGCAGGTCCGTGCTCCTTCTCGACTTCTGGTAGGGTTGGAGTCGGTCTCCTGGCCGTCGTCTTCTCCCAGCAACGGCTGCCGCCTACGTCTCAGCTGCAGTCGTCCGGATTCCCCAATTAGTCCTCTTCTTCCTCTGCTACCCAGTGGCTCTGTCAGCCACTACGCCGTCACGAATGGGTGAACTGCCTCAGACGTCGCCTACGTCACTGCACAGACTTCACTTCTTCTTGCACAGTACCTGACTGGCGCACTTGTTGCTCAATAACCGTCGATTCCCTCTCTGGTTCAACACATGAACTAGGGAAGACCTCACAGAGTACTGGCAGACTTCAGGTGACGCGTAAATCCACGGGAGCGGGAAACAACTGTGAAACTGACAGGACCAATCGTCGCACATCCAACCTCCTTGACGTGTCGTGTCTGACTGCTGGCGCCAGTGCGGCACGCTGCCCGGACCCCCTTCCTTCGTGACGTCACTTTTGCCACGGGAGGTATTCATTGGCTCTCGGTGCCACATTGCTGTCGGTGACCAATCCGGTGTCACTGACGTCACACCGTTTTGGCGGGGAAACAGGAGAGCCAGCGCCATCTTGGCTTCCTAAAGGGCCTAAACCACAGGCCAAAATATTACTGTTTCACAAATTTCTCGGCTCTCCGAGATCACTCCACTCTCCCACATATATCAAATTGAAGCCTGTGACGTAGAGAACGCTTGGGAAAAGTGGACATGACTCTTACTGCAGGCGTGGGAGAAATATAAGGGAGGGAACACCGTCACATACCCCTCCCCTTAAAATAAGAGTCATGTCTGGTTAGTGTATGCGGGATAGGGCATCCGCTACTACGTTGTCCTTCCCCTTGATGTGCTTGATTTCCAGCCGGTATTCTTGAAGTAACAACGCCCACCTCGTCAGACGTTGGTTGGAGTTCTTCATCTTGTATAAAAATGTGAGAGGGTTGTGATCTGTGAATACCAGAACAGGTCTCGCCCCTCCTCCCACGTACACATCAAAGTGCTTCAGGGCCATAACTAGCGCCAATGCCTCCTTCTCAACGGTGCTGTAGGCCCGCTGGTATTTTACAAACTTCTTCGAGTAGAACGCTACAGGCCTATGTACTTCACTCCTTTCTTGAGCCAACATGGCCCCTATTCCAACGTCGCTGGCGTCGACGTACAGGATAAATCCGGCTGAAAAATCTGGAGATATTAATACCGGGGCCTCCGTCGACAATTTCTTGGTCTTTTCAAAAGACTCTTGGCAGGCCTCTCCCCATCTCCATCTTACATTCTTGGAGAGTAGCTCGGTTAGGGGATGCGCTACCGTGGAGAAATTCCGGCAGAACCCACGATAGTACCCTATCATTCCGAGGTACCTTAGCAACTCCTTACGCGTCTTGGGCACGGGGTATTCCTTTATGGCTGATACTTTGTTATCAACAGGAGTGACTTC
This sequence comes from Procambarus clarkii, assembly GCF_040958095.1. Taxonomy (NCBI): domain Eukaryota; kingdom Metazoa; phylum Arthropoda; class Malacostraca; order Decapoda; family Cambaridae; genus Procambarus; species Procambarus clarkii. The sequence goes on along the minus strand of NC_091233.1, from coordinate 4,595,744 downwards.
ACCTTGGCCGATGACAAAACCGAGGTACTCTAAGTGAGCTTTCCCAAACTCACTCTTGGCCAAATTTACAGTCAAGTTAACCTCCTCTAGCCTTCTGAATAATTCCCCAAGTCTCTCCAGATGCGTCTTCCAATCGTCGGCGTACACGACGATGTCATCAATGTAAACCGTGCAGCCTGCGGCACCCCTTAACAGTTCGTTCATCATTCGCTGGAAGCAGCTGCCGCTGTTTTTCATACCAAAGGGCAACACCTTGTACTGGTACAGCCCGTCAGGAGTTGCGAAAGCTGATATCTTTCTGGCCTCAGGAGTCAAGGAGATCTGGTAGTACCCCTTGAGAAGATCGACCTTGGATACGTACCGTGCACTGCCCACCTGGTCAATGCAATCACTCACTCTTGGCATGGGGTGAGAATCTGCCACTGTGATGGAGTTCACCCTCCTGTAATCTGTACAAAAGCGGTATGTTCCGTCGCTTTTCCTCACCAACAAGCGTGGGGAACTCCACTCACTTTTACTGGGCTCCGCAAGGTCGTTCTCAAGGAGGTACTCCACCTCCTTTCTCATCAGCTCTCGCTTCTCTGGGCTCACCCTATACGCGCTCTGTTTGACGGGCCTGGCGTCCCTCACCTCCACCTCGTGCGTCACACTCCTGTGTCGTCGGGGCACGTCGGTGAAGAGGGAGGCATTCTCTCTCAGTAGGTTCGTCAGGTCCGCTCTCTGTTGCCCTTCCAGATGTAACAGCTTGTCCTTGATGTTTGCCAGACTCTCAGTGTTGGTGAGACGGGTGCCATCCGCCCTGGACCACTTTCCTTCCTCCTCCGGGAGTTCTTGGTCCACCTGTACGCACAGAACTGTCTTCTGCTGGGGTTCTCGGGTCATCGTTCCTTCCTGCCTGGCGGCTCCTCCTTCCACAGTGAAGAAAGGCTTCAGGCGGTCCACGTGACACACCTGTTTCTTTCGGGGTCTGTCCGGCTTCCCAATTTCGTACGACACTGGACCCAACCGTCGCAGCACTTGGTATGGTCCCTTGAACCGCGACTCGGTCATCCTACCTTTACCTGGCAACAAAACCATCACTCGGGATCCGACCTGGAAATCCCTCTGCGTAGCTCTCTTGTCGTACCACTCCGACATCTTACGCTGTGCCTCCTTCAGGTGTTTCCCAGCTAGTTCCTTCGCTAGGGTGAGACGTTCTTTGAACTTCTGGACATATTCATTCACCGTTCCCACGGTCGCTCCTGGTGTCCATCGTTCCCTCAGCATGGATAGCATGGCACATATAATATAGATAAATGGAAAGTAAGCCTTCTCAGGACCCACACGTCCTCCTTTGGCCTCACTAATCAATTCGGGGAACTCCTCCTGCTGCAACTCTCCGAGACGAGTGCGGTCTACCCCTAGAGAACTGGTGAGGGTCACCGGCAACTCACCATTCGGGCTGTCTTCGCCCTCCGCTCGTTCTCCGGGTCCTACGAAGAGGTGATCTGTTCCCAGGCTGTCGGACGTCTCCTCAGCCCCATCAGATCCACAACCTCCTTGTTCTTCACACTGTCTCGGCATCACAGCACAAAATGGGAACGCCACCGGTGCGATTCCCTTCTCGCCCCCTCAGGCGTCTAACTCTCCGCCTGTCTCCTTGTATTGTTGCAGGCACTCTTCGCCTTTCACGAGATTCGGAAGGACATATCCTCCACACGCGTCATTTCCCAAGATGACCTGCGCCTCCATCTTGGGCATTGATGTACAGACTCCCACCACTAGGGTCTGGCAGCCATAATCGGAATCCAAAGTTACCTGGTGTAGGGGCACCTTCACTGGGCCTCCCACAGTGGTCACACTTGCCACCCCCCACACTGGTATTCTCGTAACCCTCAGGGAACAGGGTTTCACTTACCAGGGTAAAATCGGCCCCAGTGTCTCTTAAGATCTTCACGGGGATGGGTCTGCGTCCCCCATCCTTACGGTTCCTTGACACACGAATGGGTGAACTTTCTTCTCCCCACTCAGCACGGGTTCATCCCGCACTCTCTCGGCCCTCTGGTCCTCGAACCTCACTAAAGCAATGTGTCCCCGCTGCTTAGGGCGTCTGCATTCCCGCGCGACGTGTCCGATTATTCCGCAGTTGTAGCAGCGGACCCTCGGCGGAGACCATCCGCCACCGCTCGCCTTAGCACTGCCTTCAGAGGCCGTCGCTCCCTGTGTCTTTCTCGCCCCACTTGTCGTTTTCTTCGTTGCAGTAACAGCTCCCGAGCTTTCAGCTTGGTTCTTCTCTATCGGCTCTACAGCACCTTTTGTTCCTCTGTCGTCCCATCTCGAGAGGTGGGACTTGGGAGAACTCGCTTCTGTCCTCCATCCATCCGTCCTCCTATAATTCCTACTGCTTCCGGAGTACACGGGTGATCGGTGCTGTCCCTCTCGGCTTGGGCGTAGTGCTTCCTCTAACATGTCGGCTCGGTCGGCTGCGGCCCTTAGATCCTTTATGTCCGCCTCCTTTACCCTCACCCAGATCTCAGGAGAGAGCACGGACATAAACTTTTCCAAGACCATTAGTTCCTTGACCTCTTCGACCGACCTCGCTCCTTCAGAGTCCAGCCACTTAAGGAACTTTCTTTCCATGTGCCTCGCCGTCTCCGCATAAGACTTTCCTGGTGAACGGGTACATTCCCTAAACCCCTTTCTGTAACGCTCCGGCGTGAGCTTGAAGGAATGGAGCACAGCTCTTTTCACCGAATCGTAGTTGGTGCATTCCTGGAAGTCGAGCATAGTGTAGGCTTCACGAGCTTCACCTGTGAGCCTCCCTTGAACCAGCTCCGCCCACTCCGCCCTCGGCCACCTCTTCAGAGCAGCAACCCTTTCAAAGTGATCGAAGAAACATTCGGCTTCATCAGGCACAAAGACCGGCAAATCTCGTTCCCTCACTCGTCGGTCTTCCTGTTGCGGCGGAGCAGGTGCACCTAGTCCTAGTTCAGCTCGCTTCAGCTCCACCTCCTTGTTGGCTTCTATTTCCAGTTGTCTCATTCTAGCTTCTTGCTCCTCACGCTTCAGCTGTGCTTCTGCTTCTCGCTCTTCTTTGCGCTGCTGTGCTTCTCGCTCTTCTTTGCTCTGCTGTGCTTCTCGCTCTTCTCTGCGCTGCTGTGCTTCTGCTTCTCGCTCTTCTTTGCGCTGCTGTGCTTCTCGCTCTTCTCTGCGCTGCTGTGCTTCTGCTTCTCGCTCTTCTTTGCGCTGCTGTGCTTCTCGCTCTTCTCTGCGCTGCTGTGCTTCCAGCTACAACTTCATTATTTCCAGCTTAACGCTGTGCCTGCTGCCGCTGGATCCCCTGCTGCTTCCACCAATGCTCAGGTGTTCTCCCACACTGACAGGTGTTTGGGGCCGTTCTTCCCCCAAAGCTTCGTCTCGTGCCCTGAGCTGAGCCATTATCTCTAGTCTTCTTTCACCAACTCTGGCAGATCTCAGCTTTATTCCAAAATGATCCGCTATTGTCTGTAACTGTGCCTTGGTGCACTCCTCCAGCACCTGTTCATCTCTAGTGTCAATAAACCTTGTTACCTTATCATCCTCCATCTTGTGCTATGAGTGATAACCTGCACCTGATCTCTAACACCACTGCCAAGTACCACCACTGCAACCTTTACTTCGATCGAAATCCTGGCAAGGTCGCCAATGTCGGGGTTCTCAGTTCTCTCTCTTTACTCGGTGAGCAACAGTTATTCTCAAGGTCACTCACCGTAGCCCTGCGGGTCTTCACTCTAATCCTCTCGGCGCCACTGCATGCCAGGAGAGTATCCCAGTCAATCCCAACCGGCCTTCTGATTGAGAAGAAGTGGGAACACACTTCTTGTTCACTTAACTGTTGTGTGGCCTGCCCCGACAATAGGGCTTTACTATTAACCACAAGGTCGGCAACTGGTGTTTTCGGTGTCCAGTAACACCTCAGTGGACTGGTTGAATTGTGGTAGCCTTGGCAAGGTCACACCCAATAGATCAGGAGATCAGGCAGGTACTTACTCTTATCACTCTTTGCTTTCCAGTATAATATAGCCACAAGATCAATGGAGGGGATGATATAAACACAAAAGTAATTTTGTATTTTACTTAAAATGCATGAAAGATGTCACAAGGTCATATCAATAAATAAATCAGCTGATCTTGGCTGTAGCCGGTCGTTCCCACGAATATTATGCACTCACTAAGTGGCAACACCTCCCCCTCTCGTCAATGTCAAGAACAGCTGAGCGCCTGGCTCCGCGCGAAAGCTTATTGCTTGTTTTCTAGATTCACGCGCGCTGTTTCTTTAAGTTCTCCAATAATACTAGAAACACGCACACTCGATATTGGCAACAATAGCACGTATTACTTAGTTACACTATACTCGGGCTCAAATAGTCGTTTCTACAATCAATGCGACAATGACTCACTGTAATGGTTTTAACTGCCCTTCATTCAATGATATATTATGAAGTATTTAACACTGGAGTTTTCAGTACTTTCTCTCGTGGGCGATAACTCAATAATTCACTGTACTCACAAATGATTAATCACTGCATGAACATAGACATATATAGTGTATATAGATCAGACATCAATACATGGTACATAAATAGTTTCTGGGACATAGCCTAACTTCCAAATACTGGCATAATATTATATATAATTTATCACTATATGTCCTCATCAAAGTCTCTATAAAGATATACAAAACACAGTAAATTTATCACTTGTTCCGGGTGCCTGTACACACCAATAATAAACATGAAAATTATAAGTACTCTTGATAGTACTATCCTGCACACTGGCACTTTATTGTGACATGGGTGAGACTTGCTCACGACATATAAAATCCTCAGGCTAGATAATATAGCCGAATAATATAGCTAACTAAAGGGGAATGGGGAGGGAAACTAGAAACACCTACTTCAACCTATCCTCCAATGAGAGTTGAGTTGTAGCTCCTGGTCCTCGTGTCGGGAACGCCCCCACACACACGTTGTCGTGTCCTACCGGAACCGCTCGTCGTCCCACCGTTTAGCGCGTCGTCTCCGTGCCTTCTTCCCTGCAGGTCCGTGCTCCTTCTCGACTTCTGGTAGGGTTGGAGTCGGTCTCCTGGCCGTCGTCTTCTCCCAGCAACGGCTGCCGCCTACGTCTCAGCTGCAGTCGTCCGGATTCCCCAATTAGTCCTCTTCTTCCTCTGCTACCCAGTGGCTCTGTCAGCCACTACGCCGTCACGAATGGGTGAACTGCCTCAGACGTCGCCTACGTCACTGCACAGACTTCACTTCTTCTTGCACAGTACCTGACTGGCGCACTTGTTGCTCAATAACCGTCGATTCCCTCTCTGGTTCAACACATGAACTAGGGAAGACCTCACAGAGTACTGGCAGACTTCAGGTGACGCGTAAATCCACGGGAGCGGGAAACAACTGTCAAACTGACAGGACCAATCGTCGCACGTCCAACCTCCTTGACGTGTCGTGTCTGACTGCTGGCGCCAGCGCGGCGCGCTGGCCGGACCCCCTTCCTTCGTGACGTCACTTTTGCCATGGGAGGTATTCATTGGCTCTCGGTGCCACATTGCTGTCGGTGACCAATCCGGTGTCACTGACGTCACACCGTTTTGGCGGGGAAACAGGAGAGCCAGCGCCATCTTGGCTTCCTAAAGGGCCTAAACCACAGGCCAAAATATTACTGTTTCACAAATTTCTCGGCTCTCCGAGATCACTCCACTCTCCCACATATATCAAATTGAAGCCTGTGACGTAGAGAACGCTTGGGAAAAGTGGACATGACTGTTACTGCAGGCGTGGGAGAAATATAAGGGAGGGAACACCGTCACAATATATATATATATATATATATATATATATATATATATATATATATATATATATATATATAATTTTTATACTTAGAAGGGGTATTACATCTGTTTCAAGTGTAAGGACCCATAGCCCCGGAGACGAAAATAAAGAGTAGTCAGAGAAGGCCTTGTGGATCCTTACTGATCACTTTGATATTTTCTTCTCCTACCACTCCTATTCTTTTGGTATGTGTGTATATATATCTTAATTTTTTTGAAAATATCATTACACAAAAATGGTTACAACATTGGTTACATGCTAGATACAAGGCTACTTGTCACAAGTTGTAGAGCTCCTCCAGCTCCTCAGATGGCAGGCAGGAACCATGGATGCAGTAAGCATTTCCTCTCTGGATCGCCACACTAAGGTGCTGAAAGAGAAAACTGGCAGCTCTAGGGTCTCTACTTGTGTTAACTAGCTTGGACCCCCAACTCCTTCAAAAAACTAGCAGCACTTTTACCCCAAGCACCAAGTGTCTCTGAGGCAATGGGGACAAAATTGTAGTGGTGCTCAAGGTCTCTGAATTTACGTGACTTGGCTGCTTCCTGGTGATTGGCAACACCTCCTGCTTGTGTAGCACTGAAGTCAACATAGGTGTTGGCTAAAGTTGAAACGCAAGTTTCGTCCCACATCAACTGTCTACCATTCTTCCAGGGGTTCACCGTGATTCTGTCTGGGCGACCGACTGGCTCATCATAGTTGCGGGACATTAGGTAACGTTGTCCAGCTCTCTGCTGGACAACCGACTGTGGTAAGGCTTCTCTTAATAATGTCGTTAGCCTCGCAGTGCCTTACATGCCATCCTCCTGTACTTTGGCAGAGAAGGCCATGCCGTCCTTATCTGTCGGCTACTGCCTCGCCGCAAATACACCTGTATTCAGTGTGGATTGGGGCGGCGAGGCGGAGAGCCACGGCAATTCGGAGGGCCTGCGGTGTGAGGAGGGTGGCGGTTGATGACATTGGGGTTGCTAATAGGAAGTCCCCTGCATGGGGAGCTGATACAGCTCTAGGTCGGGCAGTGTCATGTGGTGTTGTCGCAGCTTCTTGGTCGGCAATGGGACGATCCCAGCTAGATTGCTTATGGGCTTCAGAAGGCAGTGGTTAGGGTGCTGGTCCTGCAAGAGAGACCCATTTGGTTGTGCAGTCTGTGAAGCTGGGATCGTGTACCCCTGCCTGTTGAACTAGGTGCTCAGGTAGGATTTCCTTCACCAAGTTGTCAGACGCCACTGAAGAGGACAGGAACGCTGGTACTGCAATTTGTGTTGCTGTGTGCACGCCAAGGCCCCCGAGTCTCACAGGAAGGGAGGCCTGTTTCCACTGTGTGTCGCTGAGAGAAAGGTTGAGGGCTTTTTCTAGCATTGATTTCAGTAAGCTGTTGTACTCTTCTAATTTAATATTGTTGAAAGATGGCGAACATCTTAGAAAGTAGGTCAGCCTGGGGAGGGACAAGCATCTGGTGATGAGGTAAAGTGCATCATGAGCAATAATGTCTTTAATCGTCTCGTTCATCATCTTCAGGTCAGTGATCTTCTTACCAAGGACCTCGTCGATGGCATTCCCACCAAGAGGAGCACCTAGAAGTGTGCTGTCCTCAGGGTTGGTTGTATGACTATCATGCAAAACAATCTTTATTTGCTCTATTATCTGCTGGTTGGTGGAGGTTATTTCGCACTTGGAAGAGTTCAGGGTGAGGCCTAGACTTGCTCGTTGCTCCTGAATTATTCTTATGTCGTCCAAGAGTGAGGCCAGGGAGCCGGCTAGAATACCATCGTCCAAAAACCAAATATTGAGCTTACTGGACAGGTTATCGTCCAAAAAACAAATATTGAGTTCACTGGACAGGTTATCGGTGACTTCCTTGATAACTAGGCAGAAAAGAAAAGGAGCAAGGGGGTCACCCTGTTGGACACCTTCTTGTGATTCAATTTCATGTTCCCCGAATAGCAGAGTTAAATTCTTGCTGTAGCATGAGTTTACAAACGGGTCGAGGGAAGGAAAAAGGTGTTGAACCATACAGAGTACTGCATCCCTTCTAACCAGATTGAAAATATTTTTGAAGTCCAGCTTTAGCTGGGCTTTTTCATCTGTAATGTTGGCAATGTAAGCTCTAGCTGCATGAGCTACTGCCTCCCCCCCTTGGGGAATGCCAAACCCAAGCTGTTTTACCTTCTGCATGTCGGCTGCTGCCTGACTAACTGTTCTAGCAGCAGCCTTAGCGACGAGGCGCCGGATTGAATTGCCCACAGCTATCGGTCTGATTCCTTCATTTTTTTTCCTCCGGGCACAGAGGGTAGCCCCCCCCAAAAAAGAGAGGTCGTATGGTCTCTGGAATGTTGCCAGCTAGACATGTGTTGGAGAATCTACTTAGTTTCACCAGGAGGCCCTGTGCAATGTCTCCCAGTGCAGGGTTGAGCATTTGTTTGATGTGGTTGGGTCTTAGTCCTGTGAACCCACCTGCTGATCCTGGTGGGAAGGATAAAGCTGCTTTATGCACCATGGATTCGAGCACACATAGGGGTGTGCTCAGGTGACACCGACTAGGGGAACACTGTCATCATGAGGAGTTATGGGTGGGTGTTTTTCTCTCAGAGCTTGTGCTGTATCGGCATCCTTGGTGGCAACTGTGTCTTCACTGGTGATGACTCTGATCGCCCCTATTGTGTTGCCTTCTTCTATTTTCTTGCTGACTGTTGCTCTGATTTTGGATGCCTCGGTTTTGCTGTTGATATCTTTCCTGCGGTGGGTGTTTTTGGCACGGGTGGGGAGGGGTGCCTGGTTGTCCTCTCTAGGAAAACTATTTGTAGCCATAATGACTGAGGAAGCTAGTGATTTGTCTCTCCTTGCAGGGACAGCTAGGCATATGTTTCTAAACAGGAGAAGGTTGTGCCATGCTTGGATGGTTCCAGGGGAGTCATTTATTTAATTTTTTAATATTATTATTTTATTATTATTAATCAAAAAATATTTTAAAATAAAATAAAATTCGCATTTTATAAAAAAAAAACATGCTTTTTCCTGAAAAACTGTTTTCCATGTGTTTATTCATGTGAAGGAAATCTTCGATACCTCTTTATCGATTGCTTTGAAATTTTCACACAGCGTTACATTCGAATAGGCGCGTCTTTTTATAAATCTACTATATACATTCCTCACCTGTGACAGGAAAAAACAAGCTTTTTTTTTTGTAAAAGAGCACCATCTGTTGGACGTAAGAGCAACACATGCTGTAATCTCTGAAAGTTTCTCACCGATTGGTTTGAAATGTTGACACAAAGTTGCATTCGAATAAGCGCGTCTTTTTATATACCTACTATATGGATGCCACCACTGTGACAGTTAAAAACATCCGTTTTTTGAAAAACAGCGCCATCTGTTGCACATAATAGCAACATGCACGCTATACTAAATATGACACGAATTCCATTTCAATGTTTCCGATTTCATTGATAAATTTTATTTTCATAGATTTCCCTTTTTTTTAATTATTTTGTGTTACATTGTGTTGGAATTGAGCTGTGATGTTTACCATACCATTCATTTCGTAAGTATAGGTATAGATGCCACACCTCTGACAGGTAAAACTATGCTTTTCTTGAAAAACAGCACCATCTGTTACATGTAAGAGCAACACACTTGCTATACTAAATATGTTACAATTCCATTTTAGTGTTTCTGATTGCATATAAGAAATTGAATTTTCATTGGTTTTTATTTATTTTCATATGGATTTAATTATTTTGTGTAAATTAAGTTGGAAATGAGCTGTGTTGTTTACCATACCGTTCATTTTGTGAGTATAGTTTATTTTTTTATTTTTTCATATTTTCATTTAATTTTTTAACTGTTTTTTTTAATATTTCAGTGATGGGAAGGTCAGATCACTTGATGTTCCAAAGTTTTCGATGGGAACTTCAGACCATTTGGGAAGGCAGCTGACGAGGATGTGGGGAATGGTGGGGATTACGAGGGGACGGAAGTGAGAGATGGTGGGGAGGACGAGGGGACAAGGGAGGGGGTAATGGTGGGGGAACGACGAGTGGACGGGGGAGTTTGGGATGGTGGGGACGAGGGGTTGGGGGAATGTAGAATGGTAAGGAGGACAAAGAGACAGGGAAGTGGGCATGGTGGCAAGGAAGAGATAATAGTAGAGTGGGAAATGGTGGGGAGGGCGAGGGGACGGTGGAGGGGGGAATGGTTGGGAGGCCGAGGAGATGGGTGAAGGGGGAAATGGTGGAGAGGACTGGGGGAGAGTGAAGGTTGCTATGGCTCAGCAATGCACATGCGTTGCTGAGCCATAGCAACGCGTGGCCGGGTACTGCTAGTTATATAATAAAAATGGAAATGTTCGTTTGTTCGTAATCGATAATCTCCGAAAGTTCTTCACCAATTGGTTTGAAATTTTCACACAACGTTCCATTCGCATCTGAGTGGGTTTTTATATACATATTATATAGATGTGATGTCTGCGATGGAAAAAACATGTTTTTTTTGGATAAACTGTGTTTTTCATGTGTTTTTCATGTGAAGGATATCTTCGAAACCTCTATACCGATTGCTTTGAAATTTTGACACAATGTTGCATTCGAATAGGTGCGCCTTTTTATACCTACTATTTACATGCCTCACCTGTGACAGGAAAAAAACATGCTTTTTTTGAAAACAGTGCCGTCTGTAGCACTTAAGACCAACTCACGCTGTACTAAATATGTTACGATTCCATTTCAATGTTTCCGATTTCATTGATAATAAATTTTCATAGATTTTGATTTATTTTCATTTTGATTTAACTATTTTGTGTGACATTGCGTTGGAACTCATCTGTGTTGTTTACCATACCGTTCATTTCGTGAGTATAGTTTATTTTTTTTTTTTCATTTTTTTAATTTCGTTTTTTGAACTGCTTTTCTAATATTTCAGTGACGGGAACATCTAGGGCCAGATTCACGAAGCAGTTTCTGACAGTTTCCTGTCAGTAACAAACATTATTTTTTTTTTAAACATCACTATCTGTTGGACGTAAGAACAACACACGCTGTAATCTCCGAAAATTCTTCACCGATTGCTTTGAAATTTTGACACAACGTACCATTGAATACGCACGTGCTTTTGTATAACTACAATATGGAGGCCACACCTGTGACAGATAAAAACAAATTTTGTTTTTTAAAACAGCGTCATCTGTTTCACAGATAGCAACTCTCCTTTACTTGTAGGCCCCTCCTAACCCCTCTGCATACTCCGCCACCACGCAGGTCGCACAACAAACCTGTGTCAGGTTAGGTTAGGGTCTGTAAGTTTAATTTCTTTGAACTGTAACCTGGGGTTGGTCCTCTTCCCCAGTTCGGTTGAGATGATCTACCTGCACAGCTGCTCTAATAAGGTGGTTCTTTATAGACTTACCTCGCCTCCAGACGGTCAGTGGAGGGTTTTGTGGGAATTTTACCCAGGATGGATGTTCACTGTACGTTTCCTTCATCCATGTCCATACTTCCTGGAGTTTTATCTTAAGCTGTGCTGCAAGGCCGGGGAAGAAAAGGGTTGGGAGAATCCATCTCTTGTCTTCCACTTCTTGTGTTCTAGGTCTGAGTAGCTCTGCCCTTGTTTTTTCTCTGAGTTTCTCCTGGGCCGCATGTATTATTATCTCTGGGAAGTCTCTGTTCCTGAACATATCCCATAGGTCATCAAGCTGGGGATATAGCGTCTCTTCTTTACTGTTAATCCTATTGAGTCTGAGTCCTAGTGAGTAGGGTAGCGATTTCATCAAGGCTAGTTGGTGGCTCGAGTCAAATTTCAGATACGTGTGAAGGTTAGTCGGTTTATAGTATGCCTTCGTAAGCAGAGCCCTGGTTAGCTGGTCTATATACACTGTTGTATCTAGGAAATTTATCGTAGAGTCACTGTGTTCGAGGGTAAACTTAAGGTTTTCATGAACCGTATTTGACCATTAAAATAAACCTTCTAGGAACGTGCAACCGTCCTCCATTATTCTGGAGATGTCGTCTATGTAACGGAAATATACATATATATGTATATAGATGTATTTTTCTCACTGAAAACTTTAATCTTTTCTTCTTCTACCACCCCAATTATTATTTTTTTTTGTATGTTTTGTTTTGTTTTATTTTCGTTTATTTTATTGCAATGCTACAGTTTACAGAGAACACACACATATATAACAATCAGCGTTCAAAGACCTCGACCTGCTCCTCGGAGGTTGGGTTCGTACCCAGGATACAGCACGCATTTCCCCTCTGAACGCGACACTGAGGCGCTGGAACAGGAAACTGGCCGCTTGTGGGTCTCTAGCTTTCCAAATGTGTTCCTCACCCACCTCCTTTAGGAACTTAAGTGCACATTTACCCCAGGCGCCCAGTCTCAGAGCCTATCGGCACGAACCTGGAACAACATTCTAGGTCTCTGTACTTGTTGATTTTCTGGGTGTCCCTGAAGGTGGCTGCCCCACCTTCCTCCGCTGAGCTGTAACGTAGATAGGTATCAGCCAATGTGGAAGCACATGTGTAATCTCACACGACCTGTTTACCTTCCCTCCACGGTTGCAGGGTGACTCCATCTGGGCGTTTTTGGCTGTTGTCAGGTCTGAACAACTGAGGTTCCCTTTGTGCTGGACACCCAGCTGTCGCCAAACTTCTCTTGATTATGTCATTGACTGCTTCATGTCTGGCAATCTTTCCCCTGTGTCTTACGACAGATGAGACCATGGCTGCCGTATTGCCGAATATATATATATATATATATATATATATATATATATATATATATATATATATATATATATATATATATATATATATATATATATATATATATATATATATATATATATATATATATATATATATATATATATATATATATATATATATGTCGTACCTAGTAGCCAGAACTCACTTCTCAGCCTACTATTCAAGGCCCGATTTGCCTAATAAGCCAAGTTTTCCTGAATTAATATATTTACTATAATTTTTTTCTTATGAAATGATAAAGCAACCCTTTTCTCTATGTATGAGGTCAATTTTTTTTTATTGGAGTTAAAATTAACGTAGATATATGACCGAACCAAACCAACCCTACCTAACCTAACCTAACCTATATTTATAGGTAAGGTTAGGTTAGGTAGCCAAAAAAAGCTAGGTTAGGTTAGGTTAGGTAGGTTAGGTAGACGAAAAAACATTAATTCATGAAAACTTGGCTTATTAGGCAAATCGGGCCTTGAATAGTAGGCTGAGAAGTGCGTTCTGGCTATTAGGTACGACATATATATATATATATATATATATATATATATGTCGTACCTAGTAGCCAGAACGCACTTCTCAGCCTACTATGCAAGGCCGAATTTGCCTAATAAGCCAAGTTTTCATGAATTAATTGTTTTTCGACTACCTAACCTACCTAACCTAACCTAACCTAACTTTTTCGGCTTCCTAACCTAACCTAACCCATAGAGATAGGTTAGGTTAGGTTAGGTAGGGTTGGTTAGGCTTGGTCATATATCTACGTTAATTTTAACTCCAATAAAAAAAAATTGCCCTCATACATAATGAAATGGGTAGCTATATCATTTCATAAGAAAAAAAATTGAGAAAATATATTAATTCAGGTAAACTTGGCTTATTAGGCAAATCGGGCCTTGCATAGTAGGCTGAGAAGTGCGTTCTGGCTACCAGGTACGACATATATATATATATATATATATATATATATATATATATATATATATATATATATATATATATATATATATATATATATATATATATATATTATTAAATATGACCGAAAAAGTAAGATTAATAATTCTAACACGAATTTTCTCAATCTTTCGTACATTACGCTTCACTGTTGGAGGTAAATCAAAAATCACTTCTCCAAAATTCATTTTTATTTCTAGTCTGACGCGACACGGGCGCGTTTCGTAAAACTTATTACATTTTCAAAGACTTCACAAATACACAACTGATTAGAACTTGCGTTTCCCTGATTTTATATCTACATTTGAGTGAGGTGGGAAGGGTGATGTGGCATTACATTTGAGTGAGGTGGGAAGGGTGATGTGGCATTAACACAAGACAGAACACTAGGGGATATTAATAGGGTATTAAAAGTATCAACACAAGACAGAACAGAAACAATGGGTATTGAATAGAAGTGTTTGTAGAAAGCCTATCGGTCCACATTTCTTGATGCTTCTATATTGGAGCGGAGTCTTGAGGTGGGTAGAATATAGTTGTGCAATAATTGGCTGTTGATTGCTGGTGTTGACTTCTTGATGTGTAGTGCCTCGCAAACGTCAAGCCGCCTGCTATCGCTGTATCTATCGATGATTTCTGTGTTGTTTACCAGGATTTCTCTGGCGATGATTTGGTTATGGGAAGAGATTATATGTTCCTTAATGGAGCCCTGTTGTTTATGCATCGTTAAACGCCTAGAAAGAGATGTTGTTGTCTTGCCTATATACTGGGTTTTTTGGAGCTTACAGTCCCCAAGTGGGCATTTGAAGGCATAGACGACGTTAGTCTCTTTTAAAGCGTTCTGTTTTGTGTCTGGAGACACAAAACAGAACGCTTTAAAAGAGACTAACGTCGTCTATGCCTTCAAATGCCCACTTGGGGACTGTAAGCTCCAAAAAACCCAGTATATAGGCAAGACAACAACATCTCTTTCTAGGCGTTTAACGATGCATAAACAACAGGGCTCCGTTAAGGAACATATAATCTCTTCCCATAACCAAACCATCGCCAGAGAAATCCTGGTAAACAACACAGAAATCATCGATAGATACAGCGATAGCAGGCGGCTTGACGTTTGCGAGGCACTATACATCAAGAAGTCAACACCAGCAATCAACAGCCAATTATTGCACAACTATATTCTACCCACCTCAAGACTCCGCTCCAATATAGAAGCATCAAGAAATATGGACCGATAGGCTTTCTACAAACACTTCTATTCAATACTCATTGTTTCTGTTCTGTCTTGTGTTGATACTTTTAATACCCTATTAATATCCCCTAGTGTTCTCTCTTGTGTTAATGCCACATCACCCTTCCCACCTCACTCAAATGTAGATATAAAATCAGGGAAACGCAAGTTCTAATCAGTTGTGTATTTGTGAAGTCTTTGAAAATGTAATAAGTTTTACGAAACGCGCCCGTGTCGCGTCAGACTAGAAATAAAAATGAATTTTGGAGAAGTGATTTTTGATTTACCTCCAACAGTGAAGCGTAATGTACGAAAGATTGAGAAAATTCGTGTTAGAATTATTAATCTTACTTTTTCGGTCATATTTAATAATATATGTCTACAGGAAAGACTGCTACCAAAATATACTAATATATATATATATATATATAGTTCTGGCTACTAGGTACGACATATATATATATATATATATATATATATATATATATATATATATATATATATATATATATATATATATATATATATATATTTATATATATATATATATATATAAATTGACATCATACATATATATATATATATATGTCGTACCTAGTAGCCAGAACTCACTTCTCAGCCTACTATGCAAGGCCAAATTTGCCTAGTAAGCCAAGTTTTCATGAATTAATTGTTTTTCGACTACCTAACCTACCTAACCTAACCTAACTTTTTCGGCTACCTAACCTAACCTAACCTATAAAGATAGGTTAGGTTAGGTTAGGTAGGGTTGGTTAGGTTTGGTCATATATCTACGTTAATTTTAACTCCAATAAAAAAAAATTGACATCATACATAATGAAATGGGTAGCTTTATCATTTCATAAGAAAAAAATTAGAGAAAATATATTAATTGAGGAAAACTTGGCTTATTAGGCAAATTTGGTCTTGCATATTAGGCTGAGAAGTGCGTTCTGGCTACTAGGTACGACATATATATATATATATATATATATATATATATATATATATATATATATATATATATATATATATATATTGGTGTATAGTGGCAGCAGGTTTTCTTTCAAACATGTTTCATTGAATATGACCGCATATTCTGTATTTACTATTTTCTGGTTTAGGGCTTCTATCCCTCTAACTATTTTCTGATGCTAAGAAAATTGTTAGAGGGATAGAAGCCCTAAACCAGAAAATAGTAAATACAGAATATGTTGTCATATTCAGTGAAACATATATATATATATATATATATATATATATATATATATATATATATATATATATATATATATATATATATATATATGCGAACAAGCCTGAATGGTCCCCAGGACTATATGCAACTGAAAACTCACACCCCAGAAGTGACTCGAACCCATACTGCCAGCAGCAACGCAACTGGTGTGTACAGGGACGCCTTAATCCGCTTGACCATCACGACCGGACAAAAGGAAGTGATAGCCGAAGCTATTTGAACCACTTCCCCGCCGGCACTCGGATGGTAATCTTGGGCATAGCATTTTATCAAATCACCTCATTCTTTGGGGCACACGTGAGGAACACAAATGCGAACAAGCCTGAATGGTCCCCAGGACTATATGAAACTGAAAACTCACACCCCAGAAGTGACTCGAACCCATACTGCCAGGAGCAACGCAACTGGTGTGTGTCAATAAAAAAAAATTGACCTCATACATAATGAAATGAAATGGGTAGCTTTATCATTTCATAAGAAAAAAATTTGAGAAAATATATTAATTCAGGAAAACATGGCTTATTAGGCAAATTTGGCCTTGCATAGTAGGCTGAGAAGTGCGTTCTGGCTACTAGGTACGACATATATATATATATATATATATATATATATATATATATATATATGTCGTACCTAATAGCCAGAACTCACTTCTCAGCCTACTATTCAAGGCCCGATTTGCCTAATAAGCCAAGTTTTCATGAATTAATGTTTTTTCGTCTACCTAACCTACCTAACCTAACCTAACCTAGCTTTTTTTGGCTACCTAACCTAACCTTACCTATAAATATAGGTTAGGTTAGGTTAGGTAGGGTTGGTTAGGTTCGGTCATATATCTACGTTAATTTTAACTCCAATAACAAAAAATTGACCTCATACATAGAGAAAAGGGTTGCTTTATCATTTCATAAGAAAAAAATTATAGTAAATATATTAATTCAGGAAAACTTGGCTTATTAGGCAAATCGGGCCTTGAATAGTAGGCTGAGAAGTGAGTTCTGGCTACTAGGTACGACATATATATATATATATATATATATATATATATATATATATATATATATATATATATATATATATATATATATATATATATATATATATATATGTTTCATTGAATATGACCGCATATTCTGTATTTATTATTTTCTGGTTTAGGGCTTCTATCCCTCTAACTATTTTCTTAGCATCAGGGCTTAATTGGAATAGGAGTTCTCCAAAACTCATTTTCGTACTTTTAAGGTGAAGAAAAGAAGTGATTTACTATAGAGTGTATTACACTTATTTGTATAATTTGCACGACGTTTCGAACCTCCATGGTTCATTCTCAAGTGAACAATCTTACAATACTAGTTGATTTTATACCCGCATTAGGTCAGGTGATAATACAATGAAGGTGAAAAACATGGGGGGATACATAAGGGATAAACATAGGGGCTGCAGAAGGCTTATTGGCCCATACGAGGCATCTCCTATCTAAACACAAAGATTAATCCAGTGTAATTGGCCTGTTATGTTGGACATTGTCTTCTGTGTTGGCATCGATATGTTCTTGTCTTGTCCTTACTCTCATGGTGGGTAGAGTAAATAGTTCCGTGATTTGGGTGTTCATGGTAGGTCGCTCTATTCTTATGTGAATTGCCTCAAGAATTTGTAATCTTCTTGAATCTTGGGTTTTGTCTATTATGCAAGTATTCTTGTTCAACATTTCTCTTGTTAGAGTAATGTCATGGGCTTGTCTCATGTGATTCCTAGGGGCACCAGATTGAAGATGGCATGTCAAACGCCTCGTCAGCTTGGTCGACGTCATACCTATGTACTTACATTGAAGGTTACATCCTTCGTGGGGGCAAGTGTACATGTATACAACGCTTGACTGCTGTAGAGGGTTCTCCGTCGGCTTCGGGCTGTTTTTGATAAGGAGTTCGGAAGTCTTCTTGGTTTTGTAGAATATTATCAGGGTTACCCTGATAATATTATCAGGGTAACCATGAACCATGGAGGTTCGAAACGTCGTGCAAATTATACAAATAAGTGTAATACACTCTATAGTAAATCACTTCTTTTCTTCACCTTAAAAGTACGAAAATGAGTTTTGGAGAACTCCAATTCCAATTAAGCCCTGATGTTAAGAAAATAGTTAGAGGGAAAGAAGCCCTAAACCAGAAAATAATAAATACAGAATATGCGGTCATATTCAATGAAACATGTTTGAAAGAAAACCTGCTGCCAGTATACACCAATATATATATATATATATATATATATATATATATATATATATATATATATATATATATATATATATATATATATATATATATATATATATATATATATATATATAAGAAAATCACTCGGCTTATTAGGCAAATCGGGCCTTGCATAGACCACCCAGAGAGCACTATGTGAACACCCTGAGATCACTATGTGACCACCTAGAGAGCACTATGTGACCACCCTGAGAGCACTATGTGACCACCCAGAGAGCACTATGTGACCACCCTGAGAGCACTATGTGACCACCCTGAGAGCACTATGTGACCACCCTGAGAGCACTATGTGACCACCCAGAGAGCACTATGTGACCACCCTGAGAGCACTATGTGACCACCTAGAGAGCACTATGTGACCACCTAGAGAGCACTATGTGACCACCCAGAGAGCACTATGTGACCACCCTGAGAGCACTATGTGACCACCCTGAGAGCACTATGTGACCACCCAGAGAGCACTATGTGACCACCCTGAGAGCACTATGTGACCACCCTGAGAGCACTATGTGACCACCCTGAGAGCACTATGTGACCACCCTGAGAGCACTATGTGACCACCCTGAGAGCACTATGTGACCTTCCTGAGAGCACTATGTGACCACCCTGAGAGCACTATGTGACCACCCTGAGAGCAATATGTGACCACCCTGAGAGCACTATGTGACCACCCTGAGAGCAATATGTGACCACCCTGAGAGCAATATGTGACCACCCTGAGAGCACTATGCGAGCACCCAGAGAGCAATATGTGACCACCCTGAGAGCAATATGTGACCACCCTGAGAGCAATATGTGACCACCCTGAGAGCACTATGCGAGCACCCAGAGAGCAATATGTGACCACCCTGAGAGCAATATGTGACCACCCTGAGAGCACTATGTGAGCACCCAGAGAGCAATATGTGACCACCCTGAGAGCACCGTGTGACCACCTAGAGCATATAATATCAGAATACATTACGCAATATAAATTAGTTAGGCCGAGCATTATTGATCCACAATTAATAACTCTCCAACTGAAGAGACATCTGAATTTATTTTTTTACTACAGCAGCAATTGATCATTCTAGTAAACCAAGTTAAATAAGGAACGTCAAAGTAATTATATGCGTTAGTATAGCATAGTAGGCTAACAAAACAAAATATCTTTTTATTTTACTGGACCGTTGTGATTCATTGTTGTTAGCAGTTGGTGTCCAAATATCCCTCAATGTTTCTTTCATGCCAGCAGGAACTTGGCCTTGAGGGAGGGTGTTGGTACTCTCAACATGAGTGACCACGAGACTGGTAGATTGCTTGACGAAGATTAAGCCACCCAAGAGTTGACATCAGTAGCCCGTAAGAGACAAGTAGCGGAGGGCCAGGAATATATTGTATGTGACCTTCACCTCGTGCTCAGCCTCAAGATTGGTTTCTTGAACCTGGTAGTGGAGGGTCACAAGCTTCCCGTCTGGCACCGGTGGATACTCTGATTCATCTTGGGAGAAGGAAGGAAGGAACTATCAGGAGAAAGCGCCTAGCCATTACGACTTTAGCACTGGGAAGGGAGGCCTGGTCGATGACCGGGCCGCGGGGACGCTAAGCCCAGAAAACACCTCAAGGTAAGGGGTCAGGATAAGGATTTTGGATGGGACGCGGGGAAGGAATGGTGCCCATCCATTTTGACGGTCGGGGATTGAACGCTGACCTGCATGAAGGGAGACCGTCGGTCTCCCGTCCAACCCAAGTGGTTGGTCTGATGTTTGGAGAAATAGAGACCATACGCGTATATGTTTCTGATAGACATAGTGTGAGCAAATTCTAAGTTAACATTCTTCTACAAAAGCTTTGATTTCTTAAAATACTGGAAATATTGGAATTATTTCACCATAATATCTTTGGAGAACCAGAATACAGGCATCTTAATAACGACCATTTGGCTACAACACGACAGTCCAATATTATATTATGCAATTCAATTCACAATTATTTATGAGTAGCAAATGTTTAATGAAAAAGAACATGCATCTTTTGGTCCATATTGAAGCCTTCAGCACACGTGTGAGTGTCAGTGATGGGACAAAAATAATTAATATTTCAAAGGAATATCAAATACTTCAACAAAACAGATATTTAAGAGAACTAAATTATTTTCCTTGAAAACCAACCCCATTTACATGTATGGTACTTGATGGTTGTTAAGAAGAAAAGTAATTTGTTATCTTGTTTTTTTTAATGTTAGCAATTATTTATTGAAGCTTAGAATCGTTACAAACTCGTTTGTTAAAGTCTTAATTTTAAGACCATGATTTAGTGTTGGTGGCTATTGCATATATGCTGCACTTTGCAACTCTCTTGTGAGAGCAAAAGTTCCATTACTATGTTCCCGGACTCCGGCAACATGCAACATGGAGCTGCATTGCAAAAAGTAAGCTGTGAATGTGTATGACCTCAACACTCGACTCTGAAATTGCAAAAATATGTTGGTATTTTTTTCAGCAACATATTCATACCATTGACTGCAGAGTTTAAAAGGCAATATCATTTCAAAACCAATCTAGATCCCTCTCTGGCGCACACGAGCAAAATAAGTTAGCGGAGCTGGGTT
Organism: Procambarus clarkii; assembly: GCF_040958095.1. Classification (NCBI taxonomy): domain Eukaryota; kingdom Metazoa; phylum Arthropoda; class Malacostraca; order Decapoda; family Cambaridae; genus Procambarus; species Procambarus clarkii. The sequence continues at coordinate 4,574,822 of NC_091233.1, read as the reverse complement.
GATTTTTGGTGTTTCAAATGACTGGGATGTTTCATACATAGAAGGACATTTTAGATTGGAAAGTCACCCGAGAAATTTAGTATTTTAATCAAAAGCCGTTTATTTATTTGAAGATTTCAAGTAGCTTCGTTTGGTTAGGTGTTGAGCTTAGGACTTGTCAGCCGGGGGGGGGGGAGTAAGGGGGGGGGGGGGTTATTGAGGCCTTTGGACTCAATTTGGAAGGCATTAAGACCATCACAATTTGGAAGGCATTAAGACCATCACAATTTGGAAGGCATTAAGACTATCACAAAATATTACTGACCAGCCAGGAAGCTTAATTAAGATATGAACATATTCCCACGACTAAACCAATCCTTCGGTGTTTACGAAACAGAGTAGTTGTTAACAAGAACAAGTAAATATGTGAAAGATTTACATAAAGAACCTCATGTTATGTGACAAATTAGTTTTAGTTTGTTTAATATTCTCATATGCTTCGAATTCCATATCTTTATTAATATATGGTTGTAAATTAAAAATAGACTAATCGACGGCGCCTGAGTCGACCCGGTTCTTGCGTCGACTCGAACACCGGAAGGTTGCACTATGGAGGGTCGACCCTGACCCTCCTGTAACAGGCCTTATCCCAGATCTTCCCCGACAGATAACCTTCTTGTCACTTTTTAACAAGCATATCCACCCGGTCTCCTCATCGCTGTAAATATAATCATATCACCTACATTTCCCTTACACACACTCCCCATAACCAACCCACAAACCTGGCCCTCCCGCATACACTCCCTATCCATTCATAGTAAAGTACGCCTTTCCCATGTTTTCTCTCTCCATGCACACACACACATGCAATTTCCTCGTTTCCTCCTTTCCTGCCTACACTCGTCTTCCCCTTGTCTCCTCTCTCCCTGCTCACACAGGCCCTTCCCCCATCAACCATCTACTTACTCAAACACACTCTTCCATCGTTTCCTCTCCTCCCCTGCGTAATCGGTCCTTTGCCCATCACCTCTCTCCTTCCTCAAACACGCCCTTCTCTCGTCTGCTCTCTCCTCCTACTTATACACATCTTTACCTGTCACTTCTCTCCTTACTCACACAATTGCCCTTCTATCATCTTCCTCTCTGCTCACATTTACCTTTCTTCTGTCACCTCTCCCTGCTCTCACACACTCCTCTCCCTTCATCTCAGCCCTTTTTCATTTACGCCCTTTCCTTATCGCTGTAAACAAAGGTTTCACCCAGAATACAACTCTGTCATTTAACATACGTTTTGAAAAAAAAAAAAACATATGAATTGATGGTAATATAAACTTATGCTAAAGTCTATGGACTCCAGTCTGGACATTTCAAATCCACAGATTTTGTGGAGAAGGGGCACTGGGACCGTGTTTACTTCAAGGAAGCACTAGGCCAACCACACCCCATTATGATACTCCTTACAAAACTACCATTCACTATGGAAAGTTACTGAGTCTAGCCTCAAACATCTGGCCTCCAATCTCAGATAGAATGAGATTGGATTTCTCTCTCTCTCTCTCTCTCTCTCTCTCTCTCTCTCTCTCTCTCTCTCTCTCTCTCTCTCTCTCTCTCTCTCTCTCTCTCTCTCTCTCTCTCTCTCTCTCATCTGAAGTCCAGGAACCCGAATGTTTTTCGAATCTGAATGAATTTTTGTTTATTTGATTTAATTGTCTAATTGCTTTTTACAATTAATGTTTTAATAGTTTTCAAGCAAATGGTGGGAGAAAGCACAGACGCTTCGGAAAGTGAATCTCCGATTTCAAACATTATGATAGTCATTGGGTTCATGATGACAAAGTTCTTAATAGGTATTTCTGGGACACACCCGGACTAGCCACTGACACATACCCCTAAACTGTCCTCTTGTAATGTTTGGAGAGGCTAGCCCGAGCAACTGCCGTCCTACTTCGGACAGAGAGAAATATAGACATTCATATCAATATCTGTCAAAAACAATATATTTGATTGATCTAGTTATTTGAAATTTTCTTTTAGACCCGACCGTCGCAAGCCTAGTTACTTGACGCAAGAAAATTTAACAATAATATTAACTTACATGTTGCTCCATTTAATCTGCCTCAGATTAATTTTTCGTTTTGATATTTAAAAAAAATGTTGACTGATAGTTCATAGTTATATTTATGAACATTCTGAACACACACACCAAGTAATTCTGGCTCAGCGTTTGTGAGTCTTGATGATGGTGAGTCTCTGAGTGTGAGTCGTGTTGGTGGTGAGTCTGTTATCATGAGTCGTGTTGGTGGTGAGTCTGTTATCATGAGTCGTGTTGGTGGTGAGTCTGTTATCATGAGTCGTGTTGGTGGTGAGTCTGTTATCATGAGTCGTGTTGGTGGTGAGTCTGTTATCATGAGTCATGTTGGTGGTGAGTCAGTTATCATGAGTCGTGTTGGTGGTGAGTCTGTTATCATGAGTCGTGTTGGTGGTGAGTCTGTTATCATGAGTCGTGTTGGTGGTGAGTCTGTTATCATGAGTCGTGTTGGTGGTGAGTCTGTTATCATGAGTCGTGTTGGTGGTGAATCTGTTATCATGAGTCGTGTTGGTGGTGAGTCTGTTATCATGAGTCATGTTGGTGGTGAGTCTGTTATCATGAGTCGTATTGGTGGTGAGTCTGTTATCATGAGTCGTGTTGGTGGTGAGTCTGTTATCATGAGTCGTGTTGGTGGTGAGTCTGTTATCATGAGTCGTGTTGGTGGTGAGTCTGTTATCATGAGTCATGTTGGTGGTGAGTCTGTTATCATGAGTCGTGTTGGTGGTGAGTCTGTTATCATGAGTCGTGTTGGTGGTGAATCTGTTATCATGAGTCGTGTTGGTGGTGAATCTGTTAGGGTGAGTCTTGTTGTTGGGTGAGTCTGTTGTCATGAGTCGAGTTGGTGGTGAGTTTGCTAGTACGTGTCTTGCTGTTGGGTCAGTTAATATGAGTCTTGTAGCTGGTTAGGCAGCTAATTTTGATCTCCTTGTTTGTGAGTATTTTTTCATTTGATTATATTGATGTTAGTCTTGTTTATTAGAACTTTAATATGATTCTTTCTGTATGTTAGAATTTTAATATGTGTCCTTTTGTTTGTGAGTGTCCTGATATGAGTCTTGTTATCTGCAAGTGGGTTAATGGGTGAGTCTTTTAGTCTGACTCAGTTATTCAGATTCCGTTAAGTTTTTGACAAACATGATTATGTGATTCTAACAATGATTTTCTCCATATGTGAATCTGAATCTGTGAGACGGTTAATATGTGAATCTGAGTCAGTGAGTCTGATAATGTGGAAATCCGATTTTGAGTGCATTAATATTGGAAACAGACACTCTGAGTTCATTAGTATATGGGTCTCACTCTGTGAATCTGCCTCTACGAGTTTGGTAATATGTGAGTTTAACTTTGTTAGTCTGTTAACATATGGGTTTGGCTCTGTGAGTCTGTCAAAATCTAACTGTTAAATCTTTCTCGATTTTGTGTTATGCACAACACACTAAACAATTATCAAGCTTTCAAATTTGTGTTATCAGGTTATATTCGACTAATTTTGGTGAATACTTTTATTGACAGAAAATTAGCTTTAATTTGACTTTAATTCTCGTGAGTTGTGTTATAAAGCTCTGTGAGATTGGGGATAAATATTGTTTAGATATTTCTGGTGCTGCGTGTGACAGTCTCGATGTTTACCAAGTATTTCAAGGAATTTTTCGAAATTTTTTCAGCTCAATAATTTTTAATATTAGATTAATAGTTCACGGTGATGTTTGATTAAATTCCTGTTTTATTAACATACTACAGCTGGTTTTGATTACGGTCTGGAGCGTTAGTGGAGCATTCTCACCCTTTAGTATGGTTACTTAAAGGTGAGTGCATAATAGGCCGAGTACATGTGTGTATATATATATATATATATATATATATATATATATATATATATATATATATATATATATATATATATATATATATATATATATATATATAATCACCTTTTTGCATTATTATTTTTGTATCAACCCATGTATATCTTGTAACCATCAAATGCATAATAAAGCACAATAAATAAAAAAGGAAGGGGGTGGTAGGAGAAAAGCACACAGAAACTGTATTGGAGGGGATCTAAACATTCCCTCTAATGCGTTATGCGTGGTTTCCTCCGAGGCTATGGGTCCCCCTTCTTCCAGCTAGAGGTGGTACTCCCTTCCTATAATTTTTTTTAATAAAAATATATATATATATATATATATATATATATATATATATATATATATATATATATATATATATATATATATATATATATATATATATATGAAGGTGAAAACATGGGGGGATACATAAGGGATAAACATAGGGGCTGCAGAAGGCTTATTGGCCCATACGAGGCATCTCCTATCTAAACACAAAGATTAATCCAGTGTAATTGGCCTGTTATGTTGGACATTGTCTTCTGTGTTGGCATCGATATGTTCTTGTCAAGTAAGGACAAGACAAGAACATATCGATGCCAACACAGAAGACAATGTCCAACATAACAGGCCAATTACACTGGATTAATCTTTGTGTTTAGATAGGAGATGCCTCGTATGGGCCAATAAGCCTTCTGCAGCCCCTATGTTTATCCCTTATGTATCCCCCCATGTTTTCACCTTCATTGTATTATCACCTGACCTAATGCGGGTATAAAATCAACTAGTATTGTAAGATCTGTTCATTTGAGAATGAACCATGGAGGTTCGAAACGTCGTGCAAATTATACAAATAAGTGTAATACACTCTATAGTAAATCACTTCTTTTCTTCACCTTAAAAGTACGAAAATGAGTTTTGGAGAACTCCTATTCCAGTTAAGCCCTGATGCTAAGAAAATAGTTAGAGGGATAGAAGCCCTAAACCAGAAAATAATAAATACAGAATATGCGGTCATATTCAATGAAACATGTTTGAAAGAAAACCTGCTGCCAGTATACACCAATATATATATATATATATATATATATATATATATATATATATATATATATATATATATATATATATATATATTAGTATATTTTGGTAGCAGTCTTTCCTGTAGACATATATTATTAAATATGACCGAAAAAGTAAGATTAATAATTGTAACACGAATTTTCTCAATCTTTCGTACATTTCGTTTCACTGTTGGAGGTAAATCAAAAATCAATTCTCCAAAATTCATTTTTATTTCTAGTCTGACGCGACACAAGCGCGTTTCGTAAAACTTATTACATTTTCAAAGACTTTAGTTCACAAATAGACAACTGAATAGAACTTACGCATCTCCGATTTTATATCTACATTTGAGTGAGGTGGAAGGGGTGATGTGGCATTAACACAAGACAGAACAGGATGTGGTATTAATAGGGTATTAATTTCATCAACACAAGACAGAACAAGAGTATTAATAGGGTATTAATTTCATCAACACAAGACAGAACACGAAACAATGGATATTGAATAGAAGTGTTTGTAGAAAGCCTATTGGTCCATATTTCTTGATGCTTCTATATTGGAGCGGAGTCTTGAGGTGGGTAGAATATAGTTGTGCATTAATTGGCTGTTGATTGCTGGTGTTGACTTTTAAATGTGTAGTGCCTCGCAAACGTCAAGCCGTCTGCTATCGCTGTATCTATCGATGATTTCTGTGTTGTTTACTAGGATTTCTCTGGCGATGGTTTGGTTGTGGGAAGAGATTATATGTTCCTTAATGGAGCCCTGTTGCTTATGCATCGTTAAACGCCTAGAAAGAGATGTTGTTGTCTTGCCTATATACTGGGTTTTTTGGAGCTTACAGTCCCCAAGTGGGCATTTGAAGGCATAGACGACATTAGTCTCTTTTAAAGCGTTCTGTTTTGTGTCTGGAGAGTTTCTCATGAGTAGGCTGGCCGTTTTTCTGGTTTTATAGTAAATCGTCAGTTGTATCCTCTGATTTTTGTCTGTAGGGATAACGTTTCTATTAACAATATCTTTCAGGACCCTTTCCTCCGTTTTATGAGCTGTGGGAAATAAAACCACAGCTTGAAAATAAATAAAATAAACTTATTTCAATTTCAATTTCAACAACGGCTTCTCCAATGGTTTCGTCGAAGACATCATAAGAAGGAAAGTGAAACGCCATGCAACCTCTGAAGAGACAACTAACACAACACCTATACCCCCTATTAGACTATTTTACAGGAACTTCTTTTCCACAGCTCATAAAACGGAGGAAAGGGTCCTGAAAGATATTGTTAATAGAAACTTTATCCCTACAGACAAAAATCAGAGGATACAACTGATGATTTACTATAAAACCAGAAAAACGGCCAGCCTACTCATGAGAAACTCTCCAGACACAAAGCAGAACGCTTTAAAAGAGACCAACGTCGTCTATGACTTCAAATGCCCTCTTGGGGACTGTAAGCTCCAAAAAAACGAGTATATAGGCAAGACAACAACATCTCTTTCTAGGCATTTAACGATGCATGAGCAACAGGGCTCCATTAAGGAACATATAATCTCTTCCCACAACCAAACCATCGCCAGAGAAATCCTAGTAAACAACACAGAAATCATCGATAGATACAGCGATAGCAGACGGCTTGACGTTTGCGAGGCACTACACATTTAAAAGTCAACACCAGCAATCAACAGCCAATTAATGCACAACTATATTCTACCCACCTCAAGACTCCGCTCCAATATAGAAGCATCAAGAAATATGGACCAATAGGCTTTCTACAATCACTTCCATTCAATACCCATTGTTTCGTGTTCTGTCTTGTGTTGATGAATTTAATACCCTATTAATACCACCTCACTCCATCCACCTCACTCAAATGCAGATATAAACAAATCGGAGATGTGTAAGTTCTATTCAGTTGTGTATGTGTAAACTAAAGTCTTTGAAAATGTAATAAGTTTTACGAAACACGCTCAAGCGTCACGTCAGACTAGAAATAAAAATGAATTATGGAGAATTGATTTTTGAATTACCACCAACAGTGAAAAGGAATGTACGAAAGATCGAGAAAATTCGTGTTAGAATTATTAATCTTACTTTTTCGGTCATATTTAGTAATATATATATATATATATATATATATATATATATATATATATATATATATATATATATATATATATATATATATATATATATATATATGTCGTACCTAGTAGCCAGAACGCACTTCTCAGCCTACTATGCAAGGCCCGATTTGCCTAATAAGCCAAGTTTTCCTGAATTAACATATTTTCTCTAATTTTTTTCTTATGAAATGATAAAGCTACCCATTTCATTATGTATAAGGTCATTTTTTTTTTATTGGAGTTAAAATTAACGTAGATATATGACCGAACCTAACCAACCCTACCTAACCTAACCTAACCTATCTTTATAGGTTAGGTTAGGTTAGATAGCCGAAAAAGTTAGGTTAGGTTAGGTAGGTTAGGTAGTCGAAAAACAATTAATTCATGAAAACTTGGCTTATTAGGCAAATCGGCCCTTGCATAGTAAGCTGAGAAGTGCGTTCTGGCTATTAGGTACGACATATATATATATATATATATATATATATATATATATATATATGTCGTACCTAGTAGCCAGAACTCACTTCTCAGCCTACTATTCAAGGCCCGATTTGCCTAATAAGCCAAGTTTTCCTGAATTAATATATTTACTATAATTTTTTTCTCATGAAATGATAAAGCAACCCTTTTCTCTATGTATGAGGTCAATTTTTTTTTATTGGAGTTAAAATTAATGTAGATATATGACCGAACCTAACCAACCCTACCTAACCTAACCTAACCTATATTTATAGGTAAGGTTAGGTTAGGTAGCCAAAAAAAGCTAGGTTAGGTTAGGTTAGGTAGGTTAGGTAGACGAAAAAACATTAATTCATGAAAACTTGGCTTATTAGGCAAATCGGGCCTTGAATAGTAGGCTGAGAAGTGCGTTCTGGCTATTAGGTACGACATATATATATATATATATATATATATATATATATATATATATATATATGTCGTACCTAGTAGCCAGAACGCACTTCTCAGCCTACTATGCAAGGCCCGATTTGCCTAATAAGCCAAGTTTTCCTGAATTAATATATTTTCTCAATTTTTTTTCTTATGAAATGATAAAACTACCCATTTCATTATGTATGAGGTCAATTTTGTTTTATTGTAGTTAAAATTAACGTAGATATATGACCGAACCTAACCAACCCTACCTAACCTAACCTAACCTATCTTTATAGGTTAGGTTGGGTTAGGTAACCGAAAAAGGTAGGTTAGGTTAGGTTAGGTAGGTTAGGTCGTCGAAAAAACATTAATTCATGAAAACTTGGCTTATTAGGCAAATTGGGCCTTGCATAGTAGGCTGAGAAGTGCGTTCTGGCTACTAGGTACGACATATATATATATATATATATATATATATATATATATATATATATATATATATATATATATATATATATATATGTCGTACCTAGTAGCCAGAACGCACTTCTGTGCCTACTATGCAAGGCCCGATTTGCCTAATAGGCTAAGTTTTCATGAATTAATTGTTTTTCGACTACCTAACCTACCTAACCTAACTTTTTCGGCTACCTAACCTAACTTTTTCGGCTACCTAACCTAACTTTTTCGGCTACCTAACCTAACCTAACCTATAAAGATAGGTTAGCTTACGTTAGGTTCGGTCATATATCTACATTAATTTTAACTCAAATAAAAAAAATTTGACCTCATACATAATGAAATGGGTAGCTTTATCATTTCATAAGAAAAAAATAGAGAAAATATATTAATTCAGGAAAACTTGGCTTATTAGGCAAATCTCGCCTTGCATAGTAGGCCAAGAAGTGCGTTCTGGCTACTAAGTACGACATATATATATATATATATATATATATATATATATATATATATATATATATATGTCGTACCTAGTAGCCAGAACTCACTTCTCAGCCTACTATTCAAGGCCCGATTTGCCTAATAAGCCTAGTTTTCCTGAATTATTATATTTACTATAATTTTTTTCTTATGAAATGATAAAGCAACCCTTTTCTCTATGTATGAGGTCAATTTTTTTTTATTGGTGTTAAAATTAACGTAGATATATGACCGAACCTAACCAACCCTACCTAACCTAACCTAACCTATATTTATAGGTAAGGTTAGGTTAGGTAGCCAAAAAAAGCTAGGTTAGGTTAGGTTAGGTAGGTTAGGTAGACGAAAAAACATTAATTCATGAAAACTTGGCTTATTAGGCAAATCGGGCCTTGAATAGTAGGCTGAGAAGTGCGTTCTGGCTATTAGGTACGACATATATATATATATATATATATGTCGTACCTAGTAGCCAGAACTCACTTCTTAGCCTACTATGCAAGGCCCGATTTGCCTAAAAAGCCTAGTTTTCATGATTTAATGTTTTTTCGACAACCTAACCTACCTAACCTAACCTAACCTAACGTTTTTGGCTACCTAACCTAACCTAACCTATAAAGATAGGTTAGGTTAGGTTAGGTAGGGATGGTTAGGTTCGGTCATATATCTACGTTAACTTTAACTCCAATAAAAAAAAATTGACCTCATACATAATGAAATGGGTAGCTTTATCATTTCATAAGAAAAAAATTTGAGAAAATATATTAATTCAGGAAAACTTGGCTTATTAGGCATATCGGGCCTTGCATAGTAGGCCAAGAAGTGCATTCTGGCTACTAGGTACGACATATATATATATATATATATATATATATATATATATATATATATATATATATGCAACAGGGATCACCAAAAAGACTGAGCCAAGTGTACAGAAAAAACAACATGTGAAAGATATAGAATGTTAAACGCGTTTCGGCTCAATTCATCTTCATCGGATCAAAATAGTATTAAATTAAGAAGGAAACGTTTTAGGCATACCCTTTTCCCGCCAGGGTAGATCACCTGACCACCAAGATATTGGATGAAAATAGAAACTATAAAAGGCCTATTGGCCCAAATGAGGCAGCTCTTATTTATATGCATATCACTTACATATTTGTTGAAATTACTAGAAAATATATATGTGTCTTTAGAATAAATAAACACAGGTTAAAATGGATGATATATAGTACTGGCATGCTATATTGAAGCTTACATGGGGATTTAATTTATATGCAATAATTTATATTGTACATGCCAGGGCTTACATTAAGGCTGTTGTTACATTGTTTGATCAGAGCGGACTCAATCACATTTCATTCAATGAAACCCTTCCTATTAATTATACTTTTTGCACTTCTGTGGTCGATAGAATGATCACATAAACTGCAATGTAAATACAATGCAGTGGAGTGCCAGGCTGTACGCATAGCGTATGAATGTTATTTTAACCGTGAAGAAAGAGATTTACCAATCTGGCCGATGTAAACATGCACACTCATTACAAGGGATGGAGTACACACAACCTGCTACAGACGAGGGCGAGTTCTTAATTAACATGGACTTAACTGTATTGTTACTTTTGAACACTGGGTTAATATTAAGGTTTTTCAGGACTGGGGCAAGATGTACTAGACTATCAAAATATAGTAATACCAACGAGCTTTTTATTTCTGGTTTAGACTTGGTAGCTTGTTTGTAAAACGTCTTTTTGCTTGAACAAACGCGACATCCAAGACCGATTTTGGGTATTTTAACTTCTTCGCAATTTCAAATATTTTCATTTTTTCTTTATCAAAAAATTCTGGCTTCAAACTCTCAAGGCTCTGAGAAGCATTTCTGAAAATACTTCCCGCTTAACCTGAACATGATGATTTGAGTAAAAATGGACATACGAGCTCACATTGGTAGGTTTCTTATACACATCGAATTTGAAACTCCTACCGATTCTATGAATCATGATGTCAAAAAAAGGCAGAACACAATTCATTTAATTCTCAATAGCGAATTTAATTGATGGAACCAGCGAATTTTCACAATTGAGAATGAAAAGAATGGTGTGCAACCTTTTTCAGACATCATAATTCATGGAATCGGTAGGAGTTTCAAATTTAATATGTATAGTAGACCTACTAATGTGTTCTCATATGTTCATTTCTTCCCTCTACCCTTTTGAGCATTCATGCTACAGTATGGTGCTAAAGCTTTTTGGCGAAAATGAAATTGACTCGCGAGAAGGCGTCCAAGAGGGTGACCCCCTTGCTTCTCTCCTTTTCTGCTGAGTCATCAAACAAGTCACAGAAGTCCTGTCCAGCGAGCTTAACATCTGGTTCTTGGATGATGGTACCCTAGCTGATCCCAAGACTCCCTCCTGGAGGATATCAGGAAAATCCAGGAGCAAGGTGCAGTTTTAGGCCTCACCCTGAACCTTTCTAAATGTGAAATAATATGTTTCAACAATTACAGCGTAGAGAGAATAGAGGATGTTCTGCCAAATATCCATATAACTAAACCTAAAGACAGCACACTCTTAGGAGCCCCTCTGGGGTTGAAAGCCATTGATGAGGTCCTTGATAAGAAAATCGCCGACCTAAAGAGGATGGATGGAAGGATTGAGGATATTGATGCTCATGATGCACTCTACCTCATCACCAGATGTCTGTCCCTCCCCAGGTTAACCTACTTTCTGAGGTGTTCACCATCTTACAGTTGCCAAAAACTTGGTGAGTATGACCTGTTGCTGAAGTCAATGCTAGAAAAAGCCTTGAACCTATTTCTCGATGACCTACTGTGGAAATAAGCCTCTATTCCCGTAAGACTTGGGGGCCCTCGGAGTTCAAACAGCAACGAAAATCGCTGTTGTATCCTTCCTGTCCTCCTCCTTGGCATCTAACAACCTTGCAAAGAAAATTCTTCCTGCATACTTAGATCAGCTGACAGGTGTACACGATCCCAATTTTATACGCAGTGCAACCGAGTGGGCCTCTCGTGCAGGCCCATCACCTCAACTACCACCCTTAAAAGCCCACAAGCAATCCTGCTCGGATGGTCCCATTGTAGACCAAGTTGCTGCAGAGTGCCTGGGTGCTGCGACAACACATCACGACATTACTCGCCTCAGCAGTGAGACATGCAGGAGCCCCACATGCAGGAGACTTCCTGTTAGCAATCCCAATCTCGTCAAGTGACACACGTCTTGCACCACACGCCCTCCGAATTGCTGTGGCCCTCCGCCTTGAGCCCTAATCAACACCGAATATTTGTGTATTTGCGGCGAGGTGATGGCCGACAGATACGGCCACCATGGCCTACTCTGCCAAAGCACAAGGGGATGACACTCGAGGCACAGTGAAGTTAACATAATCAAGAGAAGCCTCATCACAGCTGGTTGCCCAGCTGAGAATGAGCCACGTTACCTACTGCCCCGTAACTCTACTGCTCTTATTGGTCGCCCAGATGGTATCACAGTGAACTCCTGGAAAAGTGGCAAGCAGTTGGTATGGGACTTACACGTACTTATAAACCCATGGCTATCACCTACATTGACTTTAGTGTTACACAACCGGGTGGTGTTGTCACTCACAGGCAATCAGCCAAATCCCGTAAGTACAGAGAACTGGATCACCACTACAGTTTTGTCCCCATTGCTTCTGAAACACTCGGCGGTAAGAGTGCCACCAGTTTTTGGAGGAAATGGGTTCTAGGCTAATTGAAACAACAAGAGACCCCTAGAGCTGCCAGCTTCCTTTTCGAGCCCCTCAGCTTGGCGATATAGAGGGAAAATGCGCACTGCATTCACGGTTCCTGTCCGCCATCTGAGGAGGTGGAGAAACTGGACAACTTATGATAGTCATCTTTGTTCACTATATATAACTCCTTTTTTTGTAACAAAGTTTAAATAACGCGAATATATATGTAAATATACAAAAGAATAAGGGTAGTAGAAGAAATATTAAGTGTTCAGTGAGAATCCACAAGGTCTTCTCTAAATACTCTTTATTTTCTTCACCGAGGCTATGGGTCCCTACAATAGCACCAGAGGTAGTACCCTCACAACTTTTATATATGTAGTTGTAGTTCAATTATAGTACCTAGTTGTGCTCACCTAGTTGTGCATGTGGGGGTTGAGCTCTAGCTCTTTGGTTCCATCTCTTAACTGTCAATCAACTGGTGTACAAATTCCTGACCTTACTAGGCTTTATCATATCTACAGTTGAAACTGTGTATGGAGTCAGCCTCCACCACATCACTTCCTAGTGCATTCCATCTGTTAACTACTCTGACACAGAAAAAAGTTCTTTCTAACGTCTCTGTGGCTCATTTGGGTACTCAGTTTACACCTGTGCCACCTTTTTCGCGTACCACCCGTGTTAAACAGTTTATTTTTATCTACCCTGTCAATTCCTCTGAGAATTTTGGAGGTAGTGATCATGTCTCTCCTTACTCTTCTGTAAGTGTGTGTGTGTACTCACCTTCTTATATTCACCTAATCGTGATTGCGGAGGTTGAGCTCTGTTTTTCTGGGGCCGCCACTCAACTGTCACTCACTGTTACTAACTACTAACTAACTTATTTTTTTCCACACATACACACTCACACCCAGGAAGCAGCCAGTAAAAGCTGTCTAACTCCCAGGTACCTATTGACTGCTAGATAACAGGAGCATCAGGGTGAAAGAAACACAGCCCATTTGTTTCCGCCGGCGGCCGGGATCGAACCCTGACGCTGGGATTACGAGTTCCAAGCGCTGTCCGTTCAGCCTCTGCTCCTTAGTTTCCACCTGTATCCTGTGTGTACACACACACACACACACACACACACACACACACACACACACACACACACACACACACACACACACACACACACACATCTAAGATCTAGGAGTTGATATCACACCAAACCTGTGTCCTGAAGCCCACATAAAGAGAATAACGTCTGCGGCATATGCGAGGCTGGCTAACATCAGAACGGCTTTCAGGAACCTGTGTAAGGAATCATTCAGAATCTTGTACACAACATACGTAAGACCAATCCTGGAGTATGCGGCCCCAGCATGGAGCCCGTACCTTGTCAAGCACAAGACGAAGCTGGAAAAAGTCCAAAGGTATGCTACTAGACTAGTCCCAGAACTAAGAGGCATGAGTTATGAGGAAAGGCTGCGGGAAATGCACCTTACGACACTGGAAGACAGAAGAGTAAGGGGGGGGGCATGATCACAACCTACAAAATCCTCAGGGGAATCGACCGGGTAAACAAGAATGAACTATTCAACACTGGAGGGACGCGAACAAGGGGACACAGGTGGAAGCTGAGTACCCAAATGAGCCACAGAGATATTAGAAAGAACTTTTTCAGTGTCAGAGTAGTTAGTAAATTGAATGCACTAGGAAGTGATGTGGTGGAGGCTGACTCCATACACAGTTTCAAATGTAGATATGATAGAGCCCAGTAGGCTCAGGAATCTGTCCACCAGTTGATTGACGGTTGAGAGGCGGGACCAAAGAGCCAGAGCTCAACCTCCGCAAGCACAATTAGGTGAGTACACACACACACACACACACACACACACACACACACACACACACACACACACACACACACACACACACACACACACACACACACACACACACGGGGCCTCGTAGCCTGGTGGATAGCGCGCAGGACTCGTAATTCTGTGGCGCGGGTTCGATTCCCGCACGAGGCAGAAACAAATGGGCAAAGTTTCTTTCACCCTAAGTGCCCCTGTTACCTAGCAGTAAATAGGTACCTGGGAGTTAGTCAGCTGTCACGGGCTGCTTCCTGGTGTGTGTGTGTGTGTGTGTGTGTGTGTGGTGTGGGAAAAAAAAAAAAAAAAAAAAGTAGTTAGTAAGTTAGTAGTTAGTAAACAGTTGATTGACAGTTGAGAGGCGGGCCGAAAGAGCAAAGCTCAACCCCCGCAAAAACACAACTAGTAAACACAACACAACTAGTAAACACACACACACACACACACACACACACACACACACACACACACACACGTGTGTGTGTGTGTGTGTATTCATCTAGTTACATTCACCTAGTTGTCCTTGCGGGGGTTGAGCTCTGCTCTTTCGGCCCGCCTCTCAACCGTCAATCAATTGTTTCAACTACTACTACTTCTTTTTTACACCACAGACACACACACACATACCCCAGGAAACAGCCCGGGACAGCTGAATAACTCCCAGGCACCTATTTACTGCTAGGTAACTGGGGCATAGTGTGAAAGAAACTCTGCCCTCGTTTCTCGCTGGCGCCCGGGATCGAACCCTACACCACAGGATCACATATCCAGCGTGCTGTCCGCTTGGCCACCGGCTCCCTGTGTGTGTGTGTGTGTGTGTGTGTGTGTGTGTGTGTGTGTGTGTGTGTGTGTGTGTGTGTGTGTGTGTGTGTGTGTGTGTACTTACATAGTTGTCCTTGCGGGGGTTAAGCTCTGGCTCTTTGGTCCCGCCTCTCAACTGTCAATCAACTGATGTACAGGTTCCTGAGCCTACTGGTCTCTATCATATCTACACTTGAAGCGGTGTATGGAGTCAGCCTCCACCACATCACTTCCTAATGCATTCCATTTGTCTACTACTCTGACACTGAAAAAATTATTTCTAACGTCTCTAGGGCTCATTTGGGTCCTTCAATTTCCACCTGTGTCCCCTAGTGCGTGTGCCCCTTGCGTTAAAAAGTCTGTCTTTATCTACCTTATTAATTCTTCTGGGAATCTTGTATGTTGTGATCATGTCCCCTCTAACTATTCTGTCTCCCAGTGAAGAGGTTTAATTCCCGTAGTCTCTCCTCGTAGCTCATACCCCTCAGTTCGAATACTAGTCTGGTGCAAACCTTTGAACCTTTTCCAGTTTAATCTAATGCATGACTAGATATGGACTCCATGCTGGAGCCGCATACTTCAGGATTGGTCTGACATATGAGGTATATAATGTTCTGAAAGATTCCTTCCACAAGTTTCTAAAGGCCGTTCTTATGTTAGCCAATCTGGCATATGCCGCTGATGTTATGCTCTTGATATGAGCTTCAGGGGACAGTTCTGGCTTGATATCAACCCCCAGGTCTTTCTCTCTCTCTAACTTTGAAGTATTTCATCTCAAAAATGATACCTTGTATCTAGTCTCCTGCTCCCTACACCTATCTTCATTACATTACATTTGCCTGGGTTAAACTCTAACAACCATTTGTTCGACCATTCCTGCAACCTGTCCAGTTCTTCTTGAAGCCTCAAGCTGTCCTCCTCTGTCTTAATCCTTCTTATAATTTTGGCGTTGTCAGCAAACATTGAGAAGATTGAGTCTATGCCCTCTGTTAGATCATTTACATATATCAGAAACATGATAGGTCGAGTACAGAAACCAGTGGGACTCCACTGGTGACTTCACGCCAATCTGAGGTCTCACCTCCTCACTGTAACTCTCTGCTTCTTATTGCTTAGGTACTCCCTCATCCACTGGAGCGCCCTACCAGTTACTCCTGCCTGTTTCTCCAGCCTATGCATCAACCTTTTATGGGGCACTTTGTCAAAGGCTTTCCGACAGTCCAAAAAATGCAGTCCGCCTATCCTTCTCTTTCTTGCTTAATCTTTGTCACCTGATCGTAGAATTATATTAAGCCCATAAGGCAAGATTTACCCTCCCTGAACCCATGTTGATGGGTTGTCACGAAGTCTCTTCTCTCCAGGTGTGTTACTAGGTTTTTTCTCACGATCTTCTCCATCATCTTGCATGGTATACAAATTAAGGACACTGGCCTGTAGTTCAGTGCCTTTTGTCTGTCTCCTTTTTTGTATATTGGGACTACATTAGCCGTCTTCCATATTTCTGGTAGGTCTTCGGTTTCCAGTGACCTACTATACACTATGGAGAGTGGCAAACAAAGTGCTCCTCCACACTCCTTCAATACCCTTGGTGAGATTCAGTCCGGTCCAACAGCTTTTCTCACTTCCAGCTCCAATAGGTGCCTCTTGACCTCATCTATTGTAATTTCGAACCCTTCCAAGGTCGCATGGTTTGCTGCCACCTCTCCTAGTCCCGTGACCTCTTCTTGTTCTATTGTAAAGATCTCCTGGAACCTCTTGTTGACTTCTTCACACACCTCTTTGTCATTTTCTGTGTACCTGTCCTCACCCGTTCTAAGTTTTGTCACCTGTTCCTTCACTGTTGTTTTCCTCCTGATGTGTCTGTGAAATAGCTTTGGTTTGGTCTTAGCTTTATTAGCTATATCATTTTCATAATTTTTATCAGCTGCTATTCTCACACTAACATACTCGTTCCTGGTTCTCTGGTATCTCTCTCTACTTTCTGGTGTTCTGTTATTACGGAAACTCCTCCACGCCCTTTTGTTCAGCTCCTTTGCTTTCATACACTCCCTATTAAACCACGGATTCTTCTTTTGTTTCTCGGTTTTTTCCTGTCGGGCCTGGATAAACCTGTTTACCGCCTCCTGACACTTTTGGGTGACTTAGTCCATCATGTTTTGTACGGACTTAGTTCTGAGTTCTGTGTCCCACGGTATATTCCTTAGGAATTTATTCATCTCCTCATAGTTTCCCTTTCGGTATGCCAGCCCTTTGTTTCCAGTTCTTTTTTTGGGGGAAGATAATTCCTAGCTCAACCAGGTACTCAAAGCTCAATACACTATAATCGCTCATTCCCAAGTGGGCTTCCAACTTAAGTTCCTATATATCTGACTCATTTAGGGTAAATATCAGATCAAGCAAAGCTGGTTCATCCCCTCCTCTCATTCTTGTCGGTCCCTTGACGTGTTGACTTAGAAAGTTTCTTGTTGCCACGTCCAGCAGCCTAGCTTTCCATGTGTCTGGTCTTCCATGTGGGTCTCAGTTCTCCCAATCTATCTTCTCGTGGTTGAAGTCTCCCATGATTAGTAGTCTGGATCTGTTCCTGCTAGCCACAGAAGCTGCTTTCTCTATTATATTGATGGTGGCCAAGTTGTTTCTATCATATTCTTGTCTGGGTCTTCTGTCGTTTGGTGGGAGGTTATATACGACTACTACTATAACTTTCTGTCCTCCAGTTGCTATGGTGCCTGATATGTAGTCACTGAAACCTTCACAGCTCTGTGAAGGTTTCAACCATCTCTTCAAATCTCCAACCTTTTCTTAAGTAGGGTGAAGGGAAGGGAGGGTTTCTATGCAGAGGGGGTTGGTGGTGTTGCCCTCCCTCTGGTGTTGCTGGGATGCTGGTTGTGGGTTCCCCTCTTTGTCTCTGGGACTGTTGTGTTGGGGGGCTGCGATTTCCTGGTTTACTCCTCTGTCCCTGTGCTTCCTCCTTGCCACTGCTGCCCTTGCTCTCTCCTCCTTCGTCCTGTCCCTCTGCAGGAATACTTTTTTGTATTCCTCCACATACTGCAGATGACTCTTCCTTTCTGGAATAACCTCTTTCGTTGTCTTGTTTGTAAACACCACCTTTACCAGTCGGTTTCTATCCTTGTTGTACCAGCGCAACGTGAAAACCTTTTCAATGTTTTGTTCAGCCCCTTTCATCTGTAGCCCCTACTGTATCCCACGTACGGCCTCTGTACCTGCTATTCCATTCCTGCCTATTGGATCCTTCCTGTTCTTTGATGCCTACAACTACCACTGATTTTTTTCTTTCCAGCAGCTGACTGGTGCACCTTGCTGCTTCCTGTGAGGTAGCTGCTTGCATGGCTACCTCCCTCACTGTGTCCATTGCTTCTGAGCTCTTTCTCAGTATTTCTGCAAATGTTTCAGATACAGAGGCATTTCTTTCCAATGCAACATATCCACCTTGTCTTTGGATGATAATCTGATGCTCAGCCTCTTTATTCTTCTCTGTGATTTGATTTGATGTTCTCCATTGCTGATGTCAGCTCACTTTGCAGGATGGTAATTGTAATCCTCATTTCATGCATCTCCCACCTGAATTCCTCCTAAACGTTGGCTAATATTTTCTTCGTTTAGTCAATTTGACTATTCCTTGTGTCACTGTTGTGTCCTTCTGTTATCTTGTCTCTTTCCCTGGTATGAATTGCTAGGGTTTGACAGGGGGGCAGAACAGAGAGAGAGAGAGAGAGAGAGAGAGAGAGAGAGAGAGAGAGAGAGAGAGAGAGAGAGAGAGAGAGGAGAGAGAGAGAGAGAGAGAGAGAGAGAGAGAGAGAGAGAGGGAGAGAGAGAGAAAGAGAGAGAGAGAGAGAGAGAGAGAGAGAGAGAGAGAGAGAGAGAGAGAGAGAGAGAGAGAGAGAGAGAGAGAGAGAGAGAGAGAGAGGGAGAGGGAGAGGGAGAGGGAGAGAGAGAGAGAGAGAGAGAGAGAGAGAGAGAGAGAGAGAGAGAGAGAGAGAGAGAGAGAGAGAGAGAGAGAGGGAGAGAGAGAGAGAGAGAGAGAGAGAGAGAGAGAGAGAGAGAGAGAGAGAGAGAGAGAGAGAGAGAGAGAGAGAGAGAGAGAGAGAGAGAGTGTGTGTGTGTGTGTGTGTGTGTGTGTGTGTGTGTGTGTGTGTGTGTGTGTGTGTGTGTGTGTGTGTGTGTGTGTGTGTGTGTGTGTGTGTGAGTGTGTGTGTGTGTGTGTGTGTGTCTGGGGGGGGAGAGGAGTTGACGTGTAGGGGGAAGGGGGGGTGGGCGGTATTACCCTGACTTGATAATCCCTACACACACAGTACAATTTAGGTCCCAACTTGAGCTCACAGTGAGTTACTGACTCATTTTCTAGCAATCTATCAAGATTACTATTATATTATCGAATGAAATGCATTATATGTGACTACTATATTATGTTGTATAAACCTTCCACACTTGTTGAAGACTTCAGAGAGAGGAGCACTTATAAGTCACCACCCAACAAGCACCACCAGGCAGTTCCACGGCGGGTCTTCTCATGCTGGCCGTCAGGTCATGTCGCTCCACGCGGTTCTCTACGCTGTATTTGCACCGGTGATGCCACTAGCTCCACTTTGGTTTCTTTGCTATATCGCTTGCAATATGCATATGCTACTTTGCACGCTGCTTGCTACACACTGCGAGAATGTGTGTATGTGTGTCTGTGTATGTGCGTGTATCACAAGGCAGTCACTATTGCGTGATACTGGGAGGTTGTGGGTGTCCCAAACCAGAGCCCAACCAGCGTTTTTCAGCTAACCCGAACACACTCTGGTCTTACGCTTACGTTCATACGTTTACGCCACACTCAAATCACAAAGAAATTACAATGGCGTGATATATAAAGGAAAATCATTTTGAGGCAATGGAGTGACTCTAACTCGCGTTCTGGTAAATCCCAGACATCAGAATCCCATTAAAATGTTATTACGTATTACTGCTTTCACTTTCAAACATTTAACATTGAGCATTGTCTATAAATATCCGAAGCTAGCCTTTTTGAAACATATTGTATTCATAAAAAGTATGATACTAAATCTGTTAAAGATATTACATCCCCGGGATAGAAAGGGCTTCATCGCGAGGGTCGGCGTGTTTGCTTAGGCCGCGGGAAATCAGCCGAAGAGGAAATTGGTTGAAGTTTTAGTCCTAAAAAACATTTTCATTTGGAACACCTTCGGGTCAGATCCAATGTGTGTGTATTGACGAGCGATCATTGTCTTGGGAAGATGGGGAAGCTCGTCCCAAGTACGATATTTGAGCAATGTTGTGTCTCCCTCTTTCTCTGTCTCTGTCTTTGTCTGACACTCTCTATCTCTCTCTCTCTCTCTCTCTCTCTCTCTCTCTCTCTCTCTCTTTCCAATCTTTCGCATTGGATGGAATCTTGCACGTCTCTACATAATTGGCCTCATAAACGTTGATGGTTAGTGGCATTAAATATGGAGAACCAACCTCCAAAGGAGAGTGTTTAAAAAAGCTGGTTGATATTTTATATGAATGGAGGGTAGTACAGATGACTTCGTGTCTCCTGCGTACACGATAATGTATAAAGGTGCCACCCGAGGTGGAACTGACCGAGTGCGAATTCTACAGACTTGGCACTGGGAGGCACTATGTGGCACTCTGAATTGCTGGAATAGTAAGGGGTGGAAGTCCCCTAGTACTGAGTGGCTAAGGTGTACTGAGTGGTACTGGGGGAGTGCTAAGGTGTACTGAGTGGCACTGGGGGAGTGCTAAGGTGTACTGAGTGGTACTGGGGGAGTGCTAAGGTGTACTGAGTGGCACTGGGGCAGTGCTAATGTGTACTGAGTGGCACGGGGAAGTGCTAATGTGTACTGAGTGGTACTGGCGGAGTGCAAAGGTGTCCTGGATGGTACTGGGGGAGTGCTAAGGTGTACTAAGTGGTACTGGGGCGGTGCTAAGGTGAACTGAGTGATTGGGGGAGTACTAAGGTGTACTGAGTGGTACTGGGGCAGTGCTAAGTGGCAATTTGGAAGTGTGTAATGTTATGTGGTGATGTGTAGTGATGTGTGGTGGTGTGTAGTGTTATGTGGTGATGTGTAGTGTTGTGTGGTGGTGTGTAGTGTTATGTGGTGTTGTGTAGTGTTGTGTGGTGGTGTGTAGTGTTGTGTGGCGGTGTGTAGTGTTGTGTGGCGGTGTGTATTGTTGTGTGGTGGTGTGTAGTGTTGTGTGGTGGTATGTAGTGTTGTGTGGTGGTGTGTAGTGTTGTGTGGCGGTGTGTATTGTTGTGTGGTGGTGTGTAGTGTTGTGCGGTGGTATGTAGTGTTGTGTGGTGGTGTGTAGTGTTGTGAGGTAGTGTGTAGTGTTGTGTGGTAGTGTGTAGTGTTATGTGGTGGTGTATAGTGTTATGTGGTGGTGTGTAGTGTTGTGTGGTGGTGTGTAGTGTTGTGTGGTGGCGTGTCCCTGCTTGATGGGGTTCTGGGAGTTCTTCTACTCCCCAAGCCCGGCCCGAGGACAGGCTTGACTTGTGAGAGTTTGGTCCACCAGGCTGTTGCTTGGAACGGCCCGCAGGGCCACATATCCACCACAGCCCAGTTGGTCGGCAATTGTTTTTAGAAAACAGTCTAGTTTTCTCTTGATGATGTCCACGGTTGTTCCGGCAATATTTCTTATGCTCGCTGGTAGGACGTTGAACAACCGTGGACCTCTGATGTTTATACAGTGTTCTCTGACTGTGCCTATGGCACCTCTGCTCCTCATTGGTTCTATTCTGCATTTTCTTCCATATCGTTCACTTCAGTACGTTGCTATTTTACTGTGGAGATTTGGGACCTGGCCCTCCAGTATTTTTCCTGTGTATATTATTTAGTATCTCTCTCGTCTCCTTTCTAGTGAGTATACATTTGGAGAGCTTTGAGACTATCCCAATAATTTAGATGCTTTATCGCGCCTATGGGTGTCTTACATGTTCTCTGTATTCCCTCTATTTCAGCAATCTCTCCTGCTTTGAAGGGGAAAGTGAGTACTGAGCAGTACTCAGGACGGGACAACACAAATGATTTGAAGAGTACAACCATTGTGATGGGATCCCTGAATTTGAAGGTTCTCGTAATCCATTCAATCATTTTTCTGGCTGACGCAGTATTTGCTTGGTTATACTCCATAAACGTTAGGAGGTCGTCGGACATCATTTTTCCCAAATCCTTGACATGCTGTTTTCTTACTATGGGCAGATTCGATTGTGTTTTGTACCCTGTATTATGTTTCACATCCTCATTTTTGCCGTACCTAATTACATGGAATTTATCACTGTTAAAATCATGTTATTTTCTGCTGCCCAATCGAAAACTTTATTGATATCTGCTTATAGTTTTTCAATGTTTTTTGTGTCATCTGAAAATGATGACACGAAGCTGTGATTTGAATTTTTGTCTATATCTGATATGAGAATAAGGAACAGCAGTGGTGCAAGGACTGTACCTTAAGGGTACCGAGCTTTTAACTGCGTTTGGACTCGATTTTATTTGATTGGCTGTTACTCTTTGTGTTCTGTTCGACAGAAAATTGAGTATCCAGCGTCCTACTTTACCAGTTATTCCCATTGACCTCATTTTGTGTGCTATCACTCCATGGTCATTTTTGTCGAATGCCTTTGCAAAGTCTGTGTATTCAACATCTGCATTCTGTTTTTCTTCGAATTCCCCAGTGATTTTGTCGGAATGGTCAAGTAGCTGTGACAGGCATGATCTTCCTGCTCCTAATACATATTGACCTGGATTGTGGATATCATTGGTTTCCATGAAACTAGTGACCTGACTCCTGATCACTCTCTCAAATACTTTTATTATGTGAAACGTTAGTGCAATTGGTCTATAATACTTTGTCAATGCTTTGCTCCCTCCATTGTGTAGTGGGGCAATATCTGCTGCTTTAAGCGCATCTGGTAGCTCCCCCCGTGTCCAAGCCCTTCCTCCACACTATACTGAGTTCCTGTACTACTGGCACGACGTTGCATTTATTTATAAATATTGAATTCCATGAGTCTGGACCCGGGGCTGAGTGCATGGGCATATTGTCAATTTCTCTTTCAAAATCTACTATGCTTGCGTTAATATCTGTTATATTTTCAGGGGTTTGGATATAACGCATAGAGAAGTTGTCTGGATCTTCCACTTTCATGATGTGTGTCGGAGTGCTAAACATGTCCTCATACTGTTTTTTTTTTGGATTTCGTTAATTTCTTTGTCATCCTCAGTGTATGAACTTTCACTAATACGAATAGGTCCAATACTGGCAGTGGTTTTTGCTTTTGATTTTGCATATGTGAAGAAATATGTTGGGTGTTTCTTTATTTCTTGAATTGCTTTCTGTTCTAGTTGCCTGTCTACTTCTAGGTGTGATATGAATGCTTCAGTCTCTGTTAGATTTCTTCAATCTCCCTTTATAAATTATTCCTTCTTTGTATGGAGAGTCGTGTCTGCTTAAGCATTTCCGTTAATTTCTTCCTTCTTTTGTAATGTCGTCTGCGTTCTCTTTCTACATTGGACCTCTTTCTGGCATTCCTCTAAGGAACATGTTTTAGACAGACTTCATGTGCTTCAGAAGTCAGTTTTTCTATATCATGTATAGGATTTTATTTCTTAGAACATTTTCTCATTGATGTTTGTAAGTTCCCTGTTTATTTTCTCCCAGTCTACCATTTTATTATTAAAATTGAATTTATTGAATAACCCTTCTCGCTTGTTGTTTCTTTTGGACCTACTACCATTATTAATTTAATTAATGTTAGTTTGCACTTCAATGAGCTTGTGGTCCGAGTACGTAGTGTCTGAGACAGTAATGTCTCTGATTAGCTAATCATTTTTCGTGAATATCAGGTCCATCGTGTTTCGTTCCTAGTGGTTTCTGTAATCTGCTGACTGACCGAGAATTTGTCACAGAATCTCAGTAGTTCTCTGACCTGTGGTTGGTTATTTCCAGGTTGATTTCTTACTTTAATGTTATTGTTTACTATTCTCCATTTTAAACTGGGTAGATTGAAGTCTCCAAGGAAGATAATATCTGGTACTGGGTTTGCTAGGTTATCAAGGATATTCTCTATTTTGTGGATCTGTTCAGTGAATTCCTCAACTGTTGCATCTGGCGGTTGGTATAATAAAATAATAATTAGATTTATATTTTCTACTTTGATTCCAAGTACCTCAACCACCTAATTGGTCGAGTTCAAGAGCTCTGTGCATGTCAGTTCCTCTTTAATATACAAACCTACTCCTCCACGTTACCTAATTACTCTGTCACATCTATATAGATTAAAATTTGGGATCCAGATTTCACTATCCATGTGGTCTTTTGTGTGGGTTTCTGTAAATGCACCAAATGTTGAGTTCCATTCTATTAAAAGGCCATTTATGAACTTAACTTTATTTCTTGATTTTGGTTTTAGGTCTTTAGACCTTGGTTTTAGTGTAGTATTATATGGTGGTGTACAGTGTTATGTGGTGGTGTGTGGTGTTGTGTGGTGGTGTGTAGTGTTATGTGGTGGTGTGTAGTGTTATGTGGTGATGTGTTGTGTTGTGTGATGGTGAGTGGTGTTGTGTTGTGGTGGTGTGTAGTGTTTTGTGATGGTGTGTAGTGTTAAGTAGTGGTGTGTAGTGTTATGTGGTGGTGAGTAGTGTTGTGTGGTGGTGAGTAGTGTTGTGTGGTGGTGTGTAGTATTATGTGGTTATGTGTAGTGTTGTGTGTAGTGTTTTGTAGTGGTGTGCAGTGTTGTGTAGTGATGTGTAGTGTTGTGCGGTGGTGTGTAGTGTTGTGTGGTGGTGTGTAGTGTTGTGTGGTGATGTGTAGTGTTATGGGATGGTGAGTGGTGTTGTGTGGTGGTGGTGTGTAGTGTTATGTTGTGGTGTGTAGTATTATGTGGTGTTGTGTGGTGGTGTGTGTAGTGTTGTGTGTTGGTGTGTAGTGTTGTGTGGTTGTGTGTAGTGTTGTGTGGTGGTGTGTAGTATTATGTGGTTGTGTGTAGTGTTGTGTGTAGTGTTTTGTAGTGGTGTGTAGTGTTGTGTAGTGATGTGTAGTGTTGTGTGGTGGTGTGTAGTGTTGTGTGGTGGTGTGTAGTGTTGTGTGGTGATGTGTAGTGTTATGGGATGGTGAGTGGTGTGTAGTGTTATGTTGTGGTGTGTAGTGTTATGTGGTGTTGTGTGGTGGTGTGTGTAGTGTTGTGTGTAGGTGTGCAGTGTTGTGTGGTGGTGTGTAGTGTTCTGTAATGGTGTGTAGTGTAGTGTGGTGGGGGTGTGTAGTGTTTTGTGATGGTGTGTAGTGTTGTGTGGTGGTGTGTAGTGTTGTGTGGTGGTGTTTAGTGTTGTGTGGTGGTGTGTAGTGTTCTGTAATGGTGTGTAGTGTAGTGTGGTGGGGGTGTGTAGTGTTTTGTGATGATGTGTAGTGTTGTGTGGTGGTGTGTAGTGTTGTGTGTAGTGTTGTGTGGTGGTGTGTAGTGTTGTGTGGTGGTGTGTAGTGTTATGTAGTGGTGTGTAGTGTTGTGTGGTGATGTGTAGTGTTGTGTGGTGGTGTGTAGTGTCATGTGGTAGTGTGTAGTGTTGTGTGGTGGTGTGTAGTGATGTATAGTGGTGTGTAGTGTTGTATGGTGGTGTGTAGTGTTGTGTAGTGGTTTGTAGTGTTGTGTGTGGTGATGAGTAGTGTTGTGTGGTGGTGTGTAGTGTTGTATGGTGGTGGTGTGTAGTGTTGTGTAGTGGTGTGTAGTGATGTGTGGTTGTGTGTAGTGTTGTGTGGTGGTGTGTAGTGTTATGTGGTGGTGTGTAGTGTTATGGGATGGTGAGTGGTGTTGTGTGGTGGTGGTGTGTAGTGTTATGTGGTGGTGTGTAGTGTTGTGTGGTTGGGTGTAGTGTTGTGTGGTGGTTGTGTGTAGTGTTGTGTGGTTGTGTGTAGTGTTGTGTGGTGGTGTGTAGTGTTGTGTGGTGGTGTGTAGTGTTGTGTGTAGTGTTGTGCGGTGGTGTGTAGTGTTGTGTGGTGGTGTGTAGTGTTGTGTGGTTGTGGTGTGTAGTGTTATGTGGTGGTGTGTAGTGTTATGTGGTGGTGTGTAGTGTTATGTGGTGGTGTGTAGTGTTGTGTGGTTGTGTGTAGTGTTGTGTGGTGGTGTGTAGTGTTATGTGGTGGTGTGTAGTGTTGTGTGGTGGTGATTAGTGTTGTGTGGTGGTGGGTAGTGTTGTGTGGTTGTGTGTAGTATTTTGTGGTGGTGTGTAGTGTTGTGTGGTGATGTGTAGTGTTATACGGTGGTGAGTAGTGTTGTTTGGTGATGTGTAGTGTTATACGGTGGTGAGTAGTGTTGTGTGGTGATGTGTAGTGTTTTGTGGTGGTGTGTAGTGTTGTGTGGTTGGGTGTAGTGTTGTGTGGTGGTGTGTAGTGTTGTGTGGTGGGGGTGTGTAGTGTTTTGTGATGGTGTGTAGTGTTGTGTGGTGGTGTGTAGTGTTGTGTGGTGGTGTGTAGTGTTGTGTGGTGGTGTGTAGTGTTATGTGGTGGTTTGTAGTGTTGTGTGGTGATGTGTAGTGTTATGTGGTGGTGTGTAGTGTCATGTGATAGTGTGTAGTGTTGTGTGGTGGTGTGTAGTGTTTTCTGTTGGTGTGTAGTGTTGTATGGTGGTGTGTAGTGTTGTGTAGTGGTGTGTAGTGTTGTGTGTGTGGTGTGTAGTGTTTTGTGTAGGTGTGTAGTGTTGTTTGGTGGTGTGTAGTGTTTTGTGGTGGTGGTGTGTAGTGTTGTGTAGTGGTGTGTAGTGATGTGTGGTTGTGTGTAGTGTTGTGTGGTGGTGTGTAGTGTTGTGTGTTGGTGTGTAGTGTTATGTGGTGGTGTGTTGTGTTGTGTGGTGGTGTATAGTGTTGTGTGGTGGTGTGTAGTGTTGTGTGTTTGTGTGTAGTGTTGTGTGTTTGTGTGTAGTGTTGTGTGGTGGTGTGTGGTGTTGTGTGGTGGTGTGTAGTGTGTGTAATGGTGTGTTAGTGTTGTGTGGTAGTGATGAACGATGATGAATGAACGATGAACAAGAAGAACAAATTTATATTTACCTATGCATAGTGATGAAAAAAATGTCATCTCGTGCCCGCTGGTCCACCATTGTCTCTCAAGGTGACGAAGACAATTACACATTCTAACTGATTTATTGATTTTTATTTCAATGTTAATTTGGTATATTTTCCTGTCAAACAGTGCCACTGGTTCTCTTATCGTTTCAGGAGACCGAAATTTGTAGAAATTTCTCAACGTCTTTCAAGCATATATATAATTGTTTTAATTCCTTTGTGTTAATGTGTGGCCATTAGCCTCCCCTTTGGCCCTCGGAATGTTGCTAATATATTTGTTTATCTGTGTTGATCTGTCTTCAAGACATGCAACAGTGATATATTCTGTAAAGCAAATTTCATTTGCTATTATTTTGTTGGGGTTTCATTGTTCCTAAAGAGTAAAGTTTATCGTTAATACTATTGTTATTTAATTAGATTATTATTAATAATATAATTATTAATAATATTATTATTAATATTATTATTATTAATATTATTATTATTATTATTATTATTATTATTATTATTATTATTATTACTATTATTATTTAAGGAAGGTGAATGAATGATCCATTGTTTTGTTTAGGGGCATTAAAAAGCTAATATTCGGATGTAACCTACAGCCTTCATCAGGGTACTGTATACAATATTCTACAATACAATCCAGAATATTGTATACAGCACCTTGAGAATGGATGCAGATTACATCCGAAAATTTGTTTTTTATTTTACTTAACCATATATTGAGACTCATTTACTTTCATTTAATAATAATAATAATAATAATTTTTGAGCATGTCGTGGTATAGTCGACAAGTGCGTGCATCTTGGAACACCCAACGCATAGGTTCCAGTCCTCATCACGGCCACTGAGGAAGTTTTCATTGATATATCACACCAACGTGATTTAGCTGCGTAATAATAAACTAAATAAGAGTAGTAATAACCACCAACGTTAGTCTTTAGCAACAATGAAAACCCCAACAATATTAGCAATTGTAGTAGGCCTCAAAATATCACTGTTGCCGACCTAAAGAACTATCAACATTTATAAAAGATGAAAAATTGCAAACTTCACAGGGCAGAAGGGGGCTATAAAGGA
Source organism: Procambarus clarkii (assembly GCF_040958095.1). Taxonomy (NCBI): domain Eukaryota; kingdom Metazoa; phylum Arthropoda; class Malacostraca; order Decapoda; family Cambaridae; genus Procambarus; species Procambarus clarkii. The sequence goes on along the minus strand of NC_091233.1, from coordinate 4,546,354 downwards.
AGAAAATTTGGGTGCGTTTTACACCACTAATCTCCCTCCCCAACGGCTCTAGAGGAATGGCCCCTGATCAAACATTAATTTTCTATCAATCATATTTAATAGGGAAAACTCGTGTCTTGAGTATAGCCAAACACTTCCATAAACTCGCGTGGAAAAATCCTAGCAGCATATTTCCTTTCTCTTTTATTCTGTGAATACTAAATATATTTATTTATTTTTTAATTGTATTTAATATGATAATTTTATATTTTTAATTTTCTTAGTTCTTAGTAATAAGTTAGTTAATTAAGCAAGTAAGGAATTTAATAAGTGAGTAAGTAAGTGAGGGGACTGTATGTACTGATTTAGCTGCCTGAATTTATCTCACACAATTGGGGGGACAATTTGCAGCTTAAACCACTTTAAGATGGCTCCTTCATAAACCACAAATTGTTTACCTAATATTCAATATGTAAAGTATAAATCATACCACATATGGTGGTCTAATCTACTATTATTATAGCAATAATTAATTATAATTTCTAATACTAAGTCTACAGTATTGTACAAAAATAGGGCTTAGCTGTTTCTGTTGATGGGGCCTGCTAAGGCTGTGTTGTTGTAGCATCAAAGTTGGGTGACACCCTGTGCCTCTGAGTGCCACCTAATAGCGGCTGTCTGGAGGCCTACAAAGCTTTATGGACAGCTAGGTAATAATTTTATTGAGGGCCAACTCTCTGCTCTGCTTCTTGTAGCTCCAAATCACAATTACCTGCCGAGTTTAAAGAATTAATAATGTTTCCATACACACATAAGTACAGGTATGACATGGAATATGAGTGTTGAGCTGAGTAAACGTACTTGGTTGTGGGGGTTTTATCATGCATTATAACTGCCTACCTATTTATGAATAACTATGGCCAAAATTAAACAAAAATACTTGGTAAGACGGATACTGGTGTTGCTGTGGTTGTTGAGAGGCTGTTTTGCTGGTTGCTCGCTTGTTGACACGTAGTCTGGGTGTCTAACGAGTTAAATCAGCTCATATGGAGAGCCACTCTACAGCATGTTTTTGTTGAATGTTGTTGTTGAGTTAGGGGCGACGACGATCGTGGGATCGGATGCGCCCCGGCGTACCCATGAAGGGTGAATCGCAAAGCCAGGAGAGGCGAAATGCTAAGCCAAAACGCGAAACGAGTGACGCTAAGCACTAGAAACTAATATGCCACACGGCAAAGCTACGCACAAAGGGAGAGGCAGAAGCACATAATAGAACAGGGCAAACAAACAGCCAGAAGGGCACACAGCATGTCATAGAGCAAATACACAAGAAATCAGAGCACATACTTGCCCGGGAACTTGGCCCGAGGGAATCTTACATTGAACGCCTCCCAAAGCACCCATTGCCAAGGGTCTCGTCCATCCACCGGGGACGCCATAACATCCGGAACCGGGGCAACAAACACCTGCAAACTGGGGACCCAGATGGTAGAACTCATGAGGCGAGAAGTCACCACTCGCCCCCACAGGAAGGGAACTTGCCCCCCACGAAAGCACTCCGGTCCGTCAGACAGCAGTAACTCGGCAATCTTCGACCAGTGACCCGGCGGCATCACAGACGACGGCAACACGTCCCCCAGGGCCCCAATGCGCACCCGCACCACAGGGGTACTCGCGGCCCTGGGCACACCACCAGACGACAGCAGGGAACCCGGACGGCGTGCAACCTTCCGTAACGTCACCACCAGGGCACGCCCAGCGCCAGAGTCCACACCATCCCTGGCAGCGGAAGCCACCACCCCCCACTGTGGAGAGTCCCCCGGAGGAGAAAGAACCGAAGGCACGTCCGAGACACAGGTACCAGCACCGGCAGGCACATGGACCTCCGCCACCACGAACCGCGGAGACATCGACGCATCCGTATCCACACTGTCAACATCCGAAGCCCCACAGTCACTGAAGTCACCAACGTCGGTCCAGGAAGAAGACGAACGCCGGGAACGTTTGGGCACCGGCCGGATATCGTCAGAGCCGGTAAGTGACCCAGAAACACGGGTACCACGAGCCGAAGGAACCGACGCCAGGACGGCAGCAGCCTCTATCACAGGGGGAACCGGGCCACACACAGCAGGAGGCTCCGCAGCCACCCCAGCACTCAGCACATCCGGGACCCGAGTCATGGACACAGGGCCAGGCGCAGCATCAGAAGACGAGGGAGAAGACAGCGACGTCAAACAGGGGGCTCCAGGAAGGCCCACGGGAGCAGCTGGAAGATCGACAGGATCAGGCAGACCAACCGACGGTACCTCAAGAACCGGAAGAGAGACGGCAACAACCGGAGGAACGGCAGGCGCCGCCGGGAAGCTGCAGCAGCAGACGGGACGCGCACCATCTCATCAACTTCACCGGAGACTGCCTCCAGAGGGAGCGGCGGGAAATCCTTGTCGCGGAACAAGTTGACAGGAGCAGCAGGGGCCGCAGAGCACCCGGCAGCCTGATGCCCCAACAGGCTACACCGGAAACAGGTACGAGGCTGCCGGGCATAATACACCCGGACGTAGTACCCCATAAGCCGGACAGAAGAAGGTATATCCGACCGCAGGCGCATCCCCAACGTGCGAATGTTTGTACGCCTCCCAGCATACCACCCCGAGGAGAGTGTGTTCACCCGCACGCTGACAACAGTACCAAAACCCCCGAAGTAACGCCGGAGGAGGTCATCAGGGAACTCCAGGGGCGCACCATGGATACTGACATAAGTCAGGGCACCACTGCGGTCCGAAATCGCAACAGAGCCGGCATCGTCTGGCAACGGCAACGTACTCCCCCCGTACGGACGGAGGAAGTCCCGGTACTTGTCCTCCCACACGAACTTAATAACAACCCGATGGGCCGTAACTAGCTCCACACCGTAAACAGCTTCCACCGGGACACAAAGCATGTCACACATCACCATCTCGATGGTCGGATAACCAGCCTTACAAGTGAACTCCAGGCCCACGTAGTTCACACGCTGAACAGGAGGAAGACGGCCCCCCATGTCAGAACTGCCACGTCAACGCAGCCAGGCATTTAACAAAACTGGTAGGGCAGGGACGCCCACACCACCTGGCGACCAAAACAGCAAACAACTCCAACAGCCACGGAGGGTCGAGAAAACGTCCTCACTCCACGGCTGCTAGCAGTCGACCGTTTTTGTTGAAGTTGTGTACGTGACGACACTCCTGGGAGAGACGAACTCAAATGTTTGATGGTTCTATTTATGTTTAAGAAATAGAGTATTAAGCTATATTCCTAGTGTTGAAAATTATATTCAGTCTTAGTGAACACTTTTTTATTAAACTTAAACACTAGACTGGTGTATAAAAAGATTATGAGTAATGTAAATATGTGACGTCGATGACGTCACGGAATCACTCATTCTCTTTTCTTTAAGGGGATACTCATGTTATTATGTGTGTCGGATTTCCGACAACTTGCAAGGAATTTTTAACAAAGAGAACAATTCCCCATATGAGAGAATAGAACCATGGGCTTGGCAAGTGCCAGGCCTGAGCTCTAACCATTGGACCAACTTCAGACCGTTAAAAGGAAGGAAATTTGGGGGTGTTTTACACGTCTTCAACAAAATTGTTAGAGAAGCCATTGTTCACTAGGACCTGCCTTACCCTACAGAGTTCTTCATCGACTTACTTCCATCCTGAGCTCTGGCAGGGAGCCCAGTCGACGTAAGCATTGACAACACTCCTCTTGTCCCTGTCTGGGCAGTCACTATTGGCACTGAGGCACATTCCTATGTTTGTTTAACTTAGTGTAGACTGCAGTGTGGAAGCCTCCATTCCTTTCCGTGACTGTTACATCTAGAAAAGGCAGCTTCCCATCATTCTCCATCTCGTACGTGAAACTCAACACAGAATTCTGCTCAAATGCCTCCTTCAGGTGCTGCAGACGTCTGACATCAGGTACCTGCATAAAAATGTCTGTCAACATCAACATACCTGCAGTATATGATGGGCTTCAAGTCCATGTCAACTAAGACCCTCTGCTCGATGATACCCAATGTAGAAGTTGGAAAACAGGACACCTAGGGGAGAACCCATGGCGACCACATCTACTTGCTTATACATATGTAACTGAAAACTCCACACTCCAGAAGTGACTCGAACCCATAATGCCAGGAGCACTATACGTCTGATGTATAGGAGACCTTAACCACTCGACCATCCTGGTAGTGCTCCTGGCAGTATGGGTTCGAGTAACTTCGAGGGTGTGGAGTTTTCAGTTGCATATATGCCTGGGGACCACTCAGGTTTGTTTGCATTTCTGTTGCTCACGTGACCCCACAAAATAAGGTGATTTGATAAAATAACTATGCCCAAGATTACGATCAGAGTGACGTTAGGATGATGGCAAATAGCCTCGGCTACCATCATCTTTTGTACGGTCGTGATGGTCGAGTGGTTAAAACACTTTGGCGTACTGGGCCCCCGAGCGCCCCACTACCCAAGGTGGGTTTGGGGGTTCCACAGGAGCGCAAGGGAGAGCGCGGTAAATTCTGAAAAGTGTATACCCTTTTCAACTTTGTCAGCTCAGTTCTCGTCCTACAATTTTCAATTTGGTATCAATGTGTTCGCAATAGAATTATCTACAAGACTAAATGCATATAAACTCCAAAAGCCCGGCTTACCATCCGCAAATAACAGAAAGTTACCAGGGAGTGCACAAGAGTGATAAAATATTTACACTCTTTTCAGTTTTGTCAACTCAATTCTCGTGCTAGGTCTTTCATTTTGGTATCAATGTGTTCGCAATAGAATTCCCAACAGAAGTATATGCATATATTGTCAAGAACAGCAGCGATCTCCACCTGCCGACGTGATGAAAACAGGCCGCGATTGTCGGAAAATACGACACCATTTAATATATCGTACAGATAATAGCTGTATTGTATAAACAAGTTACCCATAGAAAACGTAACTTGTAGTGGAATTACCGTCTAAAGAAAACGGGATATAATCACCACATACTATTATAAATCACCACCTATTATGGTGGGAATTATTCTTAAATACATTAGTCTTTGGACTTTACCATCATAAAAACATCTCATATAAATTAACTTAATTATCAATATTAAAGTAGAGTAAATGTGACCCTTCTATCACTTTCCGAAATCTGGACAATGTAAGCCAGGCGTCAGTGAGGAAGGAGGGCAGCCATTGTTGTGTCACCTCCGAGACGTGTGGAGCAAATATGGCTCCTATCATATCTGGACAATGTCGGCCAGGCGTCAGTATACTGTATGGAGTGTTAGACATTGCCATTGTTTGTACTAGACCAGAGGCTCACGGGAGCAAATTCGGCTCCTGTTAATTTTACTTGGACGTAGTGTTATGGAAAGCAAAGGTGTACCATTATCAACACGCTGTCTACAAATTCAAGTTAAGTGTCTATCCGAAACCCGTTTATCATTCATTTATGGCCATTAATGTCAGGATATAGGGGGGACAGGTTAGATCACGAAATCGCCTCAAACTAAAGGTAATTAAGCCAGGTCTTTATTGTTCCATGTACAGTGTTTCTCTGATATAGCTTGTCATATATAGGTATCTGGCTTCACAGTTAGCGCCCTTTTGACAGGTCAAGACGAGGAAGCAAGATTTTGTGCACCAGTTACTGGGTGATGGAAGCTACCTCAAAGTGGATAATTTGGTGTCTACACCCTAGTTATACCTGGTGGACTAACCTGCTGTACTATAAGATAAGGAACCTTTTCAATGTATGTAGTTAATACTGTAGTTTGATTGGCTGCATATATATAAATATAAACCCCCCCTAATGTGTAGAGGATCGATTTGTGAGATTATGAGATTATTGCAGAAATACAGTCCACTTATCATTATACAAATTGCTATCGAAGTATATAAATTAACGTAAATATAAATTCATGTAAATTAAATAAATATAAATCTCACAGGTCGGTTCCCACATTATTTGGACCTTCGGAACCGGAATATTCGGTCCTTTGAACCCACATTTGGTCATCTTAGTACCGGATGAACCAGTTAACCAGTGGATTCATTAAATATACTAGTGCAGTGTTATTTAAACAGAGCCAGTCAAGACGGCGGCGTTGCCTCGAACGAGTTCACGAGCCCCGCTCAGTTCAGATCTGCCTCATCAGCGGTTTCAGGGACACCCACAGATATTTGGTGGCGTGTTATTTCGTGAAATGACAGCGCTAATATAGAAGCCAGCCAAATTAGTGGCTGTGTCCTCGCAAGATTGTTCACGGATTTCGTGGTGTTACATTTCGCGAGAGATTATCTACGAATTTTGTGGACTTTATTTCGCGAGGTCACTAATAATATTTAATACTTCTAGATAATATTAGAAGATTCATAGAGGCTAATTAAGAGGCTATTATCAATAATTGTGTATATTATTTCTCCAAAATAGAGAATTATTTAATATATATTGCACTAGTGATCACAGTATAATATTTACTAATTGCCAACCCACAACAGGGTAGGATATTTACCATTGACTAGTTGAACTATTATTGCTCATCCTAGTCCCATTATTACCATAGTCAGTTGTACTATATTGAATAACCTAACACCATTAATGAATGGTCCAGACCCTATTTTGGGTGTAATTTTTATCAACTCGAGTTGAGTTGTGTATATATAATAATTTACTTATGATCATTACACCTTTGAGTGATTAATTAGTGTCTCTACCATCCTAGGGTGATATAGAAGAGCTAAACTAAAGGTACTTCCATGACACTGGTTCATCACTCAAATCATTAGTGTGTATGATTGTATATATATAATGTGTATTAATTTTAAGTGCTAACCTCTAGTAGAGGTAGGATTATTGCCTAGCGAGTGCAGAATTTACCCTAGGCTATCATTAGAGTTTGTTCAGTATTATGAGCAGCCCAAGTACAAGCCCCACAAGGCTTCACCAACTAGCCAGTATGGATAATGCTGGCAATGAGAAAACTGTCATACATCTAGTACTACAATTGCTGGATTTACCTCAACCTGATCAGACTGCTGACTCATTACAATCCTTCAGCATGGAGTTTGAGTCACTACTAAGAACATTCAGACTTAAGGTTGATATAACTACTAGTGAATGGATGACCAAAGTAGTCCTTCAACGAAAATTGTCCAGCGACATACTAGATGAATTATATGCACATCAACATAACACCATCCTAACAGTACAGGACATCACTGAAGGTTTACATTCCATCATAAACAAACGACGAGCAAATGAGGAAGTTAAAGCCTCTTGCAAGCCTTCAGAAATAGAAAATAATAGTCAATTAAAGGGTAAAACAACCACCCCAAATAAACATCAACCAATTACTCAAACATCAAGTTGCAGAAAATCTGACAATGCAGCAGCATCCTCCAAGCCTACTGTTACTAGTTCACCCAAACCGGTAACTTCCAAACGTGCAGTAGGCTGGGGGACATGTATGTTCTGCAAAAAGAAACATTCAACATACTGTTGTGTTAATTATCCAACCAGAGACACTCGTATGGAGCGACTCCAGGAATTAGGGAGATGTGCAAGGTGTCTCAAGTCACACAACATAGACTATTGTGATACCCAATTCAACACCTGCAACAGGTGTAGAAGAGGTAGACACCATGCAGTCCTGTGCAAATATACGAAATTAACGTATTCAAGACCCAAGGTGGAAGATAGCATTCCCACCACAGTACAGCACTGCAAGGTGCAACAAACAAAGAGTGTCCAATCGGCAAAGTCTAAAGGTAATATGACTTTGCCTACTGCCCAAATTACCATCCTGAATAAGAGGGCCAAGGTCCATACCCGTGGGTTGTTTGACCAAGGATCCCAGAGAACATATATCACTAAAAAGCTGGCAGATGAATTACAATTAAGACCTGTAGCCCAGATGTCATTCAACATCTCAGGGTTTGTAACAGATGCAGGACCTCAAGTCTACCAGGTGGTACAACCATCAGTACGTTTAGGCAGGTACGTCTGTCGAGTACAAGCCATTGTGGTGGACAAAATACCAGTAGACCTACAAGTTCAAGGTCTGAGAGCAACAGCCAAATTCCTGAGAAATAGAGGAATAAAATTGGCAGATAATATTAAGTCTGATCACCTCACCGACTTCGGTCTCCTTGTAGGGACAGACTATTGTCATCGATTCATCGGTAGCCCTACTAAATATCAGGGTATAACCATGTTAAACTCTGCAGGAGGTAAATTACTCTCAGGCCCAGTATCAAGCCTGAGGAGACCTATGCCTGCAGATAAACAATACCAGTAGAAATCTAAATTTGTCAGCTGATTATATTTCTCCAGTAGTATTATACTAAGGAGATTACAGCTGACTATAGTAACAGAAGTTGATGTTAGTATCATCATTTAAAGCTGGAGATGAGTTCATGAGGCCTCAGTGGCAAATCAGTGAACAGTAGCCTAAAACAGCTACAAGTCACTGCGACCAATGTCACTGAACCCACTGCTGTCTCAGAACCATACTTTACTTTAATGATGAGCTATTCAATCTTCTGAATCAATTAACTAAATTAAAACCCCAATAAATCTGATGACTGATTTGATACATTTATTATTTAATCAAGATGTATTCCATGGGCCTCAGTGTTTATATATCAGTGACTAGTTACCTGAACAAACTTCAAGTTATATCTAATGTCACTGATCTCACTGCAGTCCCTGAATCATACTTGACTGTAGTACTTGATCACATTCAGTCTTCTGGGTTAAATAATATGTAATAAGGCTTGAATATTAGCCTTTCAAGAGTTAACAGGGAAATGAAATCGCATTAGACTTCTAAACCCTGCAACTCTAGTACGGGACATCCGTCCTGTACGAACAGACGCACAAATGTGTGATTACTAACTACTAACATCAAATTAATCTAATAATTCGAAGGAGGAGTATCGGTGTTCGTCTGTTCTAAAGAGGACTTCGACCCGTGAGCAGCCCCGTGGGGAATTATGTCGGAAAATCCGACACCATTTAATATATCGTACAGATAATAGCTGTATTGTATAAACAAGTTACCCATAGAAAACGTAACTTGTAGTGGAATTACCGTCTAAAGAAAACGGGATATCATCACCACATACTATTATAAATCACCACCTATTATGGTGGGAATTATTCTTAAATACATTAGTCTTTGGACTTTACCATCGTAAAAACATCTCATATAAATTAACTTAATTATCAATATTAAAGTAGAGTAAATGTGACCCTTCTATCACTTTCTGAAATCTGGACAATGTAAGCCAGGCGTCAGTGAGGAAGGAGGGCAGCCATTGTTGTGTCACCTCCGAGACGTGTGGAGCAAATATGGCTCCTATCATATCTGGACAATGTCGGCCAGGCGTCAGTATACTGTATGGAGTGTTAGACATTGCCATTGTTTGTACTAGACCAGAGGCTCACGGGAGCAAATTCGGCTCCTGTTAATTTTACTTGGACGTAGTGTTATGGAAACCAAAGGTGTACCATTATCAACACGCTGTCTACAAATTCAAGTTAAGTGTCTATCCGAAACCCGTTTATCATTCATTTATGGCCATTAATGTCAGGATATAGGGTGAACAGGTTAGATCACGAAATCGCCTCAAACTAAAGGTAATTAAGCCAGGTCTTTATTGTTCCATGTACAGTGTTTCTCTGATATAGCTTGTCATATATAGGTATCTGGCTTCACAGTTAGCGCCCTTTTGACAGGTCAAGACGAGGAAGCAAGATTTTGTGCACCAGTTACTGGGTGATGGAAGCTACCTCAAAGTGGATAATTTGGTGTCTACACCCTAGTTATACCTGGTGGACTAACCTGCTGTACTATAAGATAAGGAACCTTTTCAATGTATGTAGTTAATACTGTAGTTTGATTGGCTGCATATATATAAATATAAACCCCCCCTAATGTGTAGAGGATCGATTTGTGAGATTATGAGATTATTGCAGAAATACAGTCCACTTATCATTATACAAATTGCTATCGAAGTATATAAATTAACATAAATATAAATTCATATAAATTAAATAAATATAAATCTCACAGGTCGGTTCCCACAGCGATTATCTCAAAGAGAGCACTGCGTCACCCCAAGGTGCCTCTCATTACATTAGAGAGGGCGGTAATTCTGAAAAGTGTATACTTTTTTCAACTTTGTCATCTCAATTCTCTTCCTAGGTTTTTCAATTTGGTATCAATGTGTTCGCAATAGAATTCTCTACAGGAGTAAATGAATATAAATCCTTAAAGCCCGGCGAGAAAGTGAGAGTTTCTTACCCGGGAGCGGGCAAGAGCTCTCTCTTCACTTTGGACATTTCAATTCTCGTGCTAGGTCTTTCATTTTGGTATCATTGTGTTCGCAATAGAATTCCCTACAGGAGTATATGCAAATATAAAGTCCAAAAGCCCGGTGTACCACCCACAGCAAACAGAGAAAGTGACAGAGCGTTACCCCCGTGAGCGCTAATAAAGAGCAATAAAATGGGTATTCTGTTTTCAACTTTGTTTCCTCAATTCTGGTCCTAGGTCTTTCATTTTGGTATCAATTTATTCGCAATGAAATTCCCTACAGGTGTATATGCATATAATGTCCAAAACCGCAGCAAAATCTTCCCGAAAACGCCGCTACTTTTGCCGCACCGAGAACTCAATGCTGACTCCTCGCCGGGCGACCTACAGTAAACGGACAACTCGGCATTGAGTCGTCGCCGAGCGAAAGTGCACGAATGTGCACTTTCGCTTTAATTAAGGTCTCCTGTACACCAGTTGCATAGTGCTCCTGGCAGTATGGTTTCGAGTCACTTCAGGGGTGTGGAGTTTTCAGTTGCATAAATTTATTTTTAAACGACGTTCAAGCATAAATAACGACCTGTTATCGATAACAGGATAACGACCTGTTATCCTCATCACTTGTGGCACCTGTTATCCTCATCACTTGTGGCACCTGTTATACTCGTCCCTTGTGGCAACTGTTATACTTGTCACTTGTGGCACCTGTTATCTTCATCACTTGTGGCAAATGTTATACTCGTCACTTGTGGCACCTGATGTACTGATCAGTTGTTGCACCTGATGTACTGACACCTGTTATCCTCATCCATGTTATCCTCATGTTAGCACTTGTGACACGTGTTATCCTCATCCCGTGTGGTACCTAATGTATTCATCACTTGTGGCACCTGTTATCCTCATCACATGTGGCACCTGTTATCCCCATCACTTGAGGCACCCGTTATGCTCGTCACTTGTGGCACCTGTTAAACTTGTCACTTGTGGCACCTGATGAACTGATCACTTGTGACACCTGATGAACTGATCACTTGTGACACCTGTTATCCTCGTCACTTGTGGCACCTGATGTACTCATCACTTGCGGCACCTGTTATCCTCATCACTTGTGGCACCTGTTGTCCTCATCACTTGTGGCACCTGTTATACTCGTCACTTGTGGCACCTGTTATCCTCATCACTTGTGGCACCCGTTATCCTCATCACTTGTGGCACCCGTTATCCTCATCACGTGTGGCACCTGTTATCCTCCTCACTTGTGGCACCTGATATACTCATCACTTGTGGCACCTGTTTTACTCGTCACTTGTGGCACCTGTTATCCTCATCACTTGTGGCACCTGTTATACTCGTCTCATGCGGCACCTGTTATCCTCATCTCTTGTGGCACCTGTTATCCTCGTCACTTGTGGCTCCTGTTATCCTCGTCACTTGTGGCACCTGTTATACTCGTCACTTGTGGTACCTGTTATCCTCATCACTTGTGGCACCTGTTATCCTCATCACTTGTGGCACCTGATGTACTGATCACTTGTGACACCTTATGAACTGATCACTTGTGACACCTGTTATCCTCGTCACTTGTGGCTCCTGTTATCCTCGTCACTTGTGGCACCTGTTATCCTCGTCACTTGTGGCTCCTGTTATCCTCGTCACTTGTGGTACCTGTTATCCTCCTCACTTGTGGCACCTGTTATACTCGTCACTTGTGGCACCTGTTATACTCGTCGCTTGTGGCACCTGTTATACTCGTCACTTGTGGCACCTGTTATCCTCATCACTTGTGGCACATGTTATCCCCATCACTTGTGGCACCTGTTATCCTCATCACTTGTGGCACATGTTATCCCCATCACTTGTGGCACCTGATGTACTCATCACTTGTGGCACCTGTTATCCTCATCACTTGTGGCACCTGTTATCCTCATCACTTGTGGCACCTGTTATCCCCATCACTTGTGGCACCTGATGTACTCATCACTTGTGGCACCTGTTATCCTCATCACTTGTGGCACCTGTTATCCTCATCACTTGTGGCACCTGTTATCCCCATCACTTGTGGCACCTGATGTACTCATCACTTGTGGCACCTGTTATCCTCGTCACTTGTGGCTCCTGTTATCCTCGTCACTTGTGGCACCTGTTATACTCGTCACTTGTGGTACCTGTTATCCTCATCACTTGTGACACCTGTTATCCTCGTCACTTGTGGCTCCTGTTATCCTCGTCACTTGTGGCACCTGTTATCCTCGTCACTTGTGGCTCCTGTTATCCTCGTCACTTGTGGTACCTGTTATCCTCCTCACTTGTGGCACCTGTTATACTCGTCACTTGTGGCACCTGTTATACTCGTCGCTTGTGGCACCTGTTATACTCGTCACTTGTGGCACCTGTTATCCTCATCACTTGTGGCACATGTTATCCCCATCACTTGTGGCACCTGTTATCCTCATCACTTGTGGCACATGTTATCCCCATCACTTGTGGCACCTGATGTACTCATCACTTGTGGCACCTGTTATCCTCATCACTTGTGGCACCTGTTATCCTCATCACTTGTGGCACCTGTTATCCCCATCACTTGTGGCACCTGATGTACTCATCACTTGTGGCACCTGTTATCCTCATCACTTGTGGCACCTGTTATCCTCATCACTTGTGGCACCTGTTATCCCCATCACTTGTGGCACCTGATGTACTCATCACTTGTGGCACCTGTTATCCTCGTCACTTGTGGCTCCTGTTATCCTCGTCACTTGTGGCACCTGTTATCCTCGTCACTTGTGGCTCCTGTTATCCTCGTCACTTGTGGCACCTGATGTACTCATCATATGTGGCACCTGATATACTCATCACTTGTGGCACCTGTTATCCTCATCACTTGTGGCACCTGTTATCCCCATCACTTGTGGCACCTGTTATCCTCCTCACTTGTGGCACCTGTTATCCTCGTCACTTGTGGCTCCTGTTATCCTCGTCACTTGTGGCACCTGTTATCCTCGTCACTTGTGGCTCCTGTTATCCTCGTCACTTGTGGCACCTGATATACTCATCACTTGTGGCACCTGATATACTCATCACTTGTGGCACCTGTTATCCTCCTCACTTGTGGCACCTATTATACACGTCACTTGTGGCACCTGTTATACTCGTCACTTGTGGCACCTGTTATACTCGTCACTTGTGGCACCTGTTATCCTCATCACTTGTGGCACATGTTATCCCCATCACTTGTGGCACCTGTTATCCTCATCACTTGTGGCACATGTTATCCCCATCACTTGTGGCACCTGATGTACTCATCACTTGTGGCACCTGTTATCCTCATCACTTGTGGCACCTGTTATCCTCATCACTTGTGGCACCTGTTATCCCCATCACTTGTGGGACCTGATGTACTCATCACTTGTGGCACCTGTTATCCTCATCACTTGTGGCACCTGTTATCCTCATCACTTGTGGCACCTGTTATCCTCATCACTTGTGGCACCTGTTATTCCCATCACTTGTGGCACCTGATGTACTCATCACTTGTGGCACCTGTTATCCTCGTCACTTGTGGCTCCTGTTATCCTCGTCACTTGTGGCACCTGTTATCCTCGTCACTTGTGGCTCCTGTTATCCTCGTCACTTGTGGCACCTGATGTTCTCATAACTTGTGGCACCTGTTATCCTCCTCACTTGTGGCACCTGTTATACTCGTCACTTGTGGCACCTGTTATACTCGTCACTTGTGGCACCTGTTATACTCGTCACTTGTGGCACCTGTTATCCTCATCACTTGTGGCACATGTTATCCGGATCACTAGTGGCACCTGTTATCCTCATCACTTGTGGCACATGTTATCCCCATCACTTGTGGCACCTGATGTACTCATCACTTGTGGCACCTGTTATCCTCATCACTTGTGGCACCTGTTATCCTCATCACTTGTGGCACCTGTTATCCCCATCACTTGTGGCACCTGATGTACTCATCACTTGTGGCACCTGTTATCCTCACCACTTGTGGCACCTAATGTACTCATCACTTGTGGCACCTGTTATCCTCATCACTTGTGGCACCTGTTATCCCCATCACTTGTGGCACCTGATGTTCTCATCACTTGTGGCACCTGTTATCCTCATCACTTGTGGCACCTGTTATCCTCGTCACTTGTGGCACCTGTTATCCTCGTCACTTGTGGCACCTGTTATCCTCGTCACTTGTGGCTCCTGTTATCCTCGTCACTTGTGGCACCTGTTATCCTCCTCACTTGTGGCACCTGTTATACTCGTCACTTGTGGCACCTGTTATACTCGTCACTTGTGGCACCTGTTATACTCGTCACTTGTGGCACCTGTTATCCTCATCACTTGTGGCACATGTTATCCCCATCACTTGTGGCACCTGTTATCCTCATCACTTGTGGCACATGTTATCCCCATCACTTGTGGCACCTGATGTACTCATCACTTGTGGCACCTGTTATCCTCATCACTTGTGGCACCTGTTATCCTCATCACTTGTGGCACCTGTTATCCTCATCACTTGTGGCACCTGATGTACTCATCACTTGTGGCACCTGTTATCCTCATCACTTGTGGCACCTGTTATCCTCATCACTTGTGGCACATGTTATCCTCATCACTTGTGGCACCTGATGTACTCATCACTTGTGGCACCTGTTATCCTCATCACTTGTGGCACCTGTTATCCCCATCACTTGTGGCACCTGATGTACTCATCACTTGTGGCACCTGTTATCCTCATCACTTGTGGCACCTGTTATCCTCATCACTTGTGGCACCTGTTATCCCCATCACTTGTGGCACCTGATGTACTCATCACTTGTGGCACCTGTTATCCTCATCACTTGTGGCACCTGTTATCCTCATCACTTGTGGCACCTGTTATCCTCATCACTTGTGGCACCTGATGTACTCATCACTTGTGGCACCTGTTATCCTCATCACTTGTGGCACCTGTTATCCCCATCACTTGTGGCACCTGATGTACTCATCACTTGTGGCACCTGTAATCCTCGTCACTTGTGGCTCCTGTTATCCTCGTCACTTGTGGCACCTGTTATCCTCGTCACTTGTGGCACCTGTTATCCTCGTCACTTGTGGCACCTGTTATCCTCGTCACTTGTGGCTCCTGTTATCCTCGTCACTTGTGGCACCTGTTATCCTCCTCACTTGTGGCACCTGTTATACTCGTCACTTGTGGCACCTGTTATACTCGTCACTTGTGGCACCTGTTATACTCGTCACTTGTGGCACCTGTTATCCTCATCACTTGTGGCACATGTTATCCCCATCACTTGTGGCACCTGTTATCCTCATCACTTGTGGCACATGTTATCGCCATCACTTGTGGCACCTGATGTACTCATCACTTGTGGCACCTGTTATCCTCATCACTTGTGGCACCTGTTATCCTCATCACTTGTGGCACCTGTTATCCTCATCACTTGTGGCACCTGATGTACTCATCACTTGTGGCACCTGTTATCCTCATCACTTGTGGCACCTGTTATCCTCATCACTTGTGGCACATGTTATCCTCATCACTTGTGGCACCTGATGTACTCATCACTTGTGGCACCTGTTATCCTCATCACTTGTGGCACATGTTATCCCCATCACTTGTGGCACCTGATGTACTCATCACTTGTGGCACCTGTTATCCTCATCACTTGTGGCACCTGTTATCCTCATCACTTGTGGCACCTGTTATCCCCATCACTTGTGGCACCTGATGTACTCATCACTTGTGGCACCTGTTATCCTCATCACTTGTGGCACCTGTTATCCTCATCACTTGTGGCACCTGTTATCCTCATCACTTGTGGCACCTGATGTACTCATCACTTGTGGCACCTGTTATCCTCATCACTTGTGGCACCTGTTATCCCCATCACTTGTGGCACCTGATGTACTCATCACTTGTGGCACCTGTAATCCTCGTCACTTGTGGCTCCTGTTATCCTCGTCACTTGTGGCACCTGTTATCCTCGTCACTTGTGGCTCCTGTTATCCTCGTCACTTGTGGTACCTGTTATCCTCCTCACTTGTGGCACCTGTTATACTCGTCACTTGTGGCACCTGTTATCCTCATCACTTGTGGCACCTGATATACTCATCACTTGTGGCACCTGTTATCCTCGTCACTTGTGGCTCCTGTTATCCTCGTCACTTGTGGTACCTGTTATCCTCCTCACTTGTGGCACCTGTTATACTCGTCACTTGTGGCACCTGTTATCCTCATCACTTGTGGCACATGTTATCCCCATCACTTGTGGCACCTGTTATCCTCATCACTTGTGGCACCTGTTATACTCATCACTTGTGGTACCTGTTATCCTCCTCACTTGTGGCACCTGTTATCCTCATCACTTGTGGTACCTGTTATCCTCCTCACTTGTGGCACCTGTTATACTCGTCACTTGTGGCACCTGTTATCCTCATCACTTGTGGCACATGTTATCCCCATCACTTGTGGCACCTGTTATCCTCATCACTTGTGGCACCTGTTATACTCATCACTTGTGGCACCTGATGTACTCATCACTTGTGGCACCTGTTATCCTCATCACTTGTGGCACCTGTTATCCTCATCACTTGTGGCACCTGTTATCCCCATCACTTGTGGCACCTGATGTACTCATCACTTGTGGCACCTGATGTACTCATCACTTGTGGCACCTGT
The DNA here is from genome assembly GCF_040958095.1 of Procambarus clarkii. Taxonomy (NCBI): domain Eukaryota; kingdom Metazoa; phylum Arthropoda; class Malacostraca; order Decapoda; family Cambaridae; genus Procambarus; species Procambarus clarkii. Next base: position 4,529,333 of record NC_091233.1, on the reverse strand, counting down.
TATCCTCGTCACTTGTGGCTCCTGTTATCCTCGTCACTTGTGGCACCTGTTATCCTCGTCACTTGTGGCTCCTGTTATCCTCGTCACTTGTGGTACCTGTTATACTCGTCACTTGTGGCACCTGTTATCCTCATCACTTGTGGCACATGTTATCCCCATCACTTGTGGCACCTGTTATCCTCATCACTTGTGGCACATGTTATCCCCATCACTTGTGGCACCTGATGTACTCATCACTTGTGGCACCTGTTATCCTCATCACTTGTGGCACCTGATGTACTCATCACTTGTGGCATCTGTTATCCTCATCACTTGTGGCACCTGTTATCCTCATCACTTTTGGCACCTGATGTACTCATCACTTGTGGCACCTGATGTACTCATCACTTGTGGCACCTGATGTACTCATCACTTGTGGTACCTGTTATCCTCATCACTTGTGGCACCTGTTATCCTCATCACTTGTGGCACCTGATGTACTCATCACTTGTGGCACCTGATGTATTCATCACTTGTGGCACCTGCTATCCTCATCACTTGTGGCACGTGTTATCCCCATAACTTGTGGCACATGTTTTCCTCATAACTTGTGGCACCTGTTATCCTCATCACATGGGGCACATGTTTTCCTCATAACTTGTGGCACCTGTTATCCTCATCACATGGGGCACCTGTTATACTCATCACTTGTGGCACCTGTTATGTGGAGGCTTACACCTCACACGAGTGTTTTTGGGAACAAAAGAGTGTAATTCAAGCGTGTTTGTGACCAGTTCGAGTTACACTCTCCTGCTCTGTCGTGGGAAGCTTGGTCTGAATACCATTACCTGCTATTTTTTAACTGCCATGTTAGGTCATTACATTACAAGTTGTTAATGTGACTGTATCTTACGGGCTCCAGTCTGTTGTTGAGATGACTGTGTGGTGTGGGGACCAGTCTTGTGTTTAGCTGACTGTATGTTATGGGCGTCTATCTGTTGTTAAGATGACTGTATATTAAATCTCCAGTCAGATGTTAATGTGACTGCATCTTATAGGCGACAGTCAGGTGGTTTGGTGAGTTCCGCAATAATTTTCTTGTAATACGATGTTAATACACGCTTAAGCCTTATGATACAACCTCAACCATGTTATGCAATTTTGTCTTGTTATTCAATATTACGCCATGTTATTCACCTTTAAGTCTTGTTATACAACCTTAAGGAATGTTATGCACTCATAAGTCCTGTTATTCACCCTTAAGTCTTGCTTAAGATGACATCTCACAACCAACTCTTCATCATCTCACACACCAGTGGCATCCCTACAGCATCCTTCACTGTCATGTGTGTATATCCCTGCAGCATCCTTCACTGTCATGTGTGTATATCCCTATAGCATCCTTCACTGTCATGTGTGTATATCCCTACAGCATCCTTCACTGTCATGTGTGTATATACCTACAGCATCCTTCACTGTCATGTGTGTATATCCCTACAGCATCCTTCACTGTCATGTGTGTATATCCCTACAGCATCCTTCACTGTCATGTGTGTATATCCCTGCAGCATCCTTCACTGTCATGTGTGTATATCCCTACAGCATCCTTCACTGTCATGTGTGTATATCCCTGCAGCATCCTTCACTGTCATGTGTGTATATCCCTACAGCATCCTTCACTGTCATGTGTGTATATCCCTACAGCATCCTTCACTGTCATGTGTGTATATCCCTACAGCATCCTTCACTGTCATGTGTGTATATCCCTACAGCATCCATCACTGTCATGTGTGTATATCCCTACAGCATCCTTCACTGTCATGTGTGTATATCCCTACAGCATCCTTCACTGTCATGTGTGTATATCCCTACAGCATCCTTCACTGTCATGTGTGTATATCCCTACAGCATCCTTCACTGTCATGTGTGTATATCCCTACAGCATCCTTCACTGTCATGTGTGTATATCCCTACAGCATCCTTCACTGTCATGTGTGTATATCCCTACAGCATCCTTCACTGTCATGTGTGTATATCCCTACAGCATCCTTCACTGTCATGTGTGTATATCCCTGCAGCATCCTTCACTGTTCCTTCTTGTCTGAATGAGTCTCCTTCATAGACTCATTCCTCCCAATGTTATCTGATGATAAAAAAAAATTAGAAGAATCAAGAGAGTTAAATATAGAGACTACAGGACGACCTAGACAAACTAGAGGAATGGTCTAGAAAATGGCTGCTAAAGTTCAACTCAGTAAAGTGTAACGTAATGAAATTAGGCGAAGGGAGCAGAAGGCTGAACACATGGTACCATCTGGGAGGTGATAGTCTAAAAAAAGTCATATAGAGAGAAAAATCTGGGGGTTGATATGATGTAACGCGGGGTGGGGGAAATAGCTCTATCTTGTCCATTATCCCACCCCTAGTTAACTATTCTAACGGGGGAGTGGGGGAAATAGCTCTCTTTTATCCATTATCCCACCATCCAGTTAGCTTATCTAGAGCTCCCCCCCAGAGTCCCTACTGCAGCCTCTCTAATTTAACACCTTGTGACCTAGGTATTTGATTACCTAGGTATCACGAACACAAGGCATTGTAACCTGATCAGCTACCCGCGACTCAAGAGAACTCTAGAGCAATTCACGGCCACGAACGAATCAGAGAAACGAAAGGAAAGCGATAAGTAATGAAGTAATTAGGGAGGGTGTGGTGTGAGGGGGGGGGAGGTCTAGGCGGGAGGAGGGAGGAGTGTGGTCAGGTGAAAGGGGGAATGGGGGCGAGGGTGCGGACATGATTAGGAAGTAGTGGTAGAGGCAGAATGGTAGATAGGTAGAAGTAGAAAAGTGGCTAGTAGAAGTAGAAGGTAGATGGCCACCATCTATTCAAGACCATTTTAAACAAGACAAGGAATGGAACTTGTCAGTATCACAAAAGTCTGTAAGATGTATCAACAGGTCATTATTGGCATGATTTAACTGGAATCATGTTCCAGGCAAGATTCTCTTAGTCACTAACTCTAGAGTACTCTACCCTCTAGTTTGCATAAATCAGTAACCTCAGAGGCTCTCCCGTCTCGACTCACAAAGCTCTCGGGGACAAAGTTAAAGACAATTTGAACACTAAATACATCAATTATATATCACATGCTTAGTATTATAATTCAGCCATTTAACCTAAGGTTCACTATGTCCAGATTAAAATAAAAGGTGAGTCATGACACAAGAATTTGAGAACAATACCGCTGTCTGTCCCTAGTACTCACACCTGAGTTTGAGGAGACACAAATACGTCACCTTATGTTCAACTCACCAAGTGTCTAAGGGGCCATATCACCAGGATATAAAAAATTGTTGTAGGGTATTCATAATTTATTATCCTGTTACATGTTAAAGGTGCTGCACCTAGGCCAAGTTTCAGCATCTCAGCCTAAATAGAGACGGAGAAAAAAACAAAAAAAAAAAAAAAATTTCAACCATGTTCAATTGATTTCACAGCCCACAATTGTGAACCAAAATTATTTATACGACACTCAGCTATGACCTTACTATATAATAAAGATTTGCATGTCACATTATTATCCCAGATGTATTTAGTGCAATAATACAGATTTATAAAAGTTAACCAAAAACGTATGCAACAAAATGAAGTTTATCATTATTTATAAAATCAATAAATCTACTTAGATAAGTAAGTAAGTAATTATCAAAAGAAGGCACCAAACCGGGAAGGCTATGTAGCACCATCAAAGACGCAAAATAATCAGAGGGCGCTAAATATCACCAAGGATGCCAATACGAGAACAAAAACGCATAAGGCGAACGATATCAAAAGTATCCGAGTCACCAAGAATTCTATCGAGGGACAGGTGACCGCGAGGGGCGGTCAGAAAGCAAGACATACGCTCGTCCTGGAAGTCAGGACATTCAAGAAGGACATGCACGACCGTAAGAGGGACAATGCAACTAGGACAATAAGGAGCAGGGCGGCGCTCCATCAAGAGACCATGGGTTAAGCGAGTATGGCCAATACGCAACCTCGCCAGAGCTGTTTCCCACCGCCGGTTACGGTGGAAGGAGGACTGCCATGGGGAAACACAACATTTAAGAGTACGTAGCTTGTTACCAGTAACAGACAACCAAGAAGCCTGCCAACGGGTAAGGACTGAGGAATGGATAACCGGGTAAAAGTCGGAATACGGAATGCCCTTACGAGAGATGGGACAAGAGCGGACAGCTTCCTTGGCGGCAGCATCCGCACGCTCATTTAAAGACACACCAATATGGCTGGGAACCCAACAAAACTCAACCGACTTAAATTTACTGTGAACGAGAAACAGCCAATGCTGGATCTCGACAACCACTGGATGAACTGGATTAAAGGACCCGAGAGCCATGAGGGCACTACGAGAGTCAACAACAACTACAAAGGAAGACTGACAACGAGAAAGTAGGAGACGAAGAGCATAGAGAATAGCATAAAGTTCCGCTGTAAAGATGCTAGTCTCCGGAGGCAAGCGACACATATAAGTGCGATCAGGAAAAACAACAGAGTAGCCAACACCGTCCGCTGACTTAGACCCATCGGTAAAGACAGAAACGGAGCGGGAGTGAGAAGAAAAGTTCTCGAGGAAAAGGCGTTTTAGAACCGTAGGAGGGGTAAAAGCTTTAGTGATACGGGTCAAGGATGTACAAAACCGCGGAAGAGGGACCCTCCACGGGGGCAAAGAAGGAACAACACGAGGAGAAACATCAGAAATACGAACGGAAAGTGAATCCTGCAGGCGAGATAACCGGACAGAAAGAGGGAGGTGGTGAAGAGGAACAGGAACCGCAGGAGGGGTAAAAGTTAAAGCACGACAGAGGCGAGAGGAAGGATGTTGCAAGGACCGCGCAAGATAGCGAAGACAGTAGCGATCACGGCGGTTCTGGAGAGACAGGAAGCCAGTGTCAACATACAAGCTAAGGACGGGAGTCGAACGAAAGGCACCAGAACTGTGGCGCAACCCAGTATGGTGCAAAGCATCAAGACGGTGAAGAGTAGAAGGAGAAGCAGACGAGTAAGCAGGGCAACCATAATCGACCTTAGACAGGACGAGAGAGGAATGTAAAGCAAGGAGAGTGCGCCTATCTGCCCCCCAAGAAGTATGGGACAAGACCCGAAGGAGGGTAAGGCCTTAGAGCACTCAACACGGAGGTAAGAGATATGGGGAGACCAAGACAAACGAGTGTCAAGGAATAACCCCAAAAGCTTCGCGGAATCTTTGTATTCAAGGGGATGACCATAAAGTGACAAAGAGGGACGAAGAACAACCCGTTTCCGCGTAAATGTCATGGCACAAGTCTTAGAAGTAGAGAACTTGAAGCTATGATCAGTGGCCCAAGACGACACGGCATCAATTGCAAGTTGAAGCCGGCGTTGAAGGAGAGGCGAATCATCACCCTGACAACAAAGGGTAAGATCATCGACATAGAGAGCGGAGAAGACACCAGAAGGAAGAGAGGAAAGAAGACCATTGAGGGCAACCAGAAAAAGAGTAGTGCTCAGAACACTACCCTGGGGCACACCTTCGTATTGCTGAAAAGAGGGAGAGAGAGCGGTACCAAGGCGCACCCGAAAGGAACGACGAGAGAGGAAGCTGCGGAGAAAGAGAGGGAGATGACCACGAAGGCCAAAAGAATGAAGTTGAGATAGGATATGATAACGCCAAGTGGTGTCGTAAGCCTTTTCCAGGTCAAAAAGGACGGCAACAACGGAGGTCTTCGCAGCAAAAGCAGTACGAATATAGACCTCCAAGTTCACCAGGACATCTGTCGTGCTGCGGCACTTGCGGAAACCAAATTGAGAAGGGGAGAGGAGGTGATGGTGTTCTAGGAACCACATCAGACGAACGTTAACCATACGTTCAAAGAGTTTGCAGACACAACTTGTGAGAGCAATAGGGCGAAAGTCCTTAGGGGAAGTACCCAGAGACCCCGGTTTGCGAACAGGGAGGACAACGGCATCGAGCCAGTCCTCAAGGACTGACGACGACTCCCAGATCCGATTATACAGACTCAGTAAATACTGAGACGTGCTCGGAGGGAGATGGCGAAGCATCTCATAATGAATACCATCGGAGCCCGCCGCCGTAGAACCGCAGAGGGCCAGGGCAGAACGAAGTTCAGAGAGAGAGAAGGGATCATTATAGGGAAGCTGAAGACGAGTGCAGAAATCTAAAGGACGAGACTCAAGGACAGGTTTACGAAGAAGGAAAGATTGGGGAAGATGAAGACCAGAGCTAACAGAAGAAAAGTGGGAACCCAGTTCGGAAGCGACCTGCAACGGGTCCGCCACAAGAGTATCATGGAGGTGAAGGACCGGTGAAACACAGGGAACGAACTTACCAGCTATCTTGCGGATACGCTTCCAGATCTGGGCCAGAGGGGTTTCGGACGTAATTGTTGAGACATAAGATGCCCAACATTCACGTTTAGCCGTACGGATGGCCCTACGGGCCGCCGCACTCGCTTTCCGAAAGAAAAGAAAAGAATCGGTCGTCTGCCTACGGCGGTGCCTCTTCCAGGCTGCACGCTTACAGCGGACAGCCCGAGCACAGTCCGCATTCCACCAGGGAACGCACTTCCGTGGACCCCAAGAGGAAGAGCGAGGAATAGAGCGGAGGGCAGCGTTGAAGACAGTGTCATGAAAAAGGAGGAGAGCGCGAGAGAGAGGCAGAAGGGAGAGGTCAGAGAGAGCAGCACTGAGGGTAAATAGGGTCCAGTCTGCCTTAGCAAACTGCCACCTAGGGAAAGAGAGGGAAGGGCGAAAAGAGAAAAAGGAAACAAGGATGGGGAAATGATCACTGCCATGGAGGTCATCAAGAACCTGCCACGTGAAATCTAAGTAAAGAGAAGAAGAGCAGAGAGAAAGATCAAGACAAGAAAGGGTGCGAGTCCGAGAGTCCAAATGAGTGGGCTCACCAGAATTCAGAAGAGACAGGGAAGAAGATAGGAGAAACGGCTCAAGGAGGCGACCCCGGGTATTCGTCAGAACGTCACCCCAAAGAGAATGACGACAATTGAAGTCACCCAGCAGGAGCACAGGCTCCGGCAAGGAGTCTAGGAGGTGTTTCAAATCAGGAAGAGAGAGCGGGACACTCGGGGGGAGATAAATGGAACAAACTGTGTACCATTTCCCCACAAAGATACGAGCAGCAGAACAATGGAGAGGCGAAGGAAAAAGTAAAGGAACAAAGGGAACATCTGCACGAATCAAGAGAGCAGAAGAATTAGAAGCCCCAGCAATGACTGGGGGGGGGGGGGGAGAGAAAGGAATAGCCACGAAAACGACCAGGACGAGCACCAAGCATTGGCTCCTGGAGACAGACACAAAGGGACGAAAACCGCGAAATCAGAAGTTGGAGTTCGAGGAAATTGGCGTAATAACCTCGAACGTTCCATTGAAGAATGGACAACGACGAGAAGAGAAAGGACAAAAACAGAGAACAAGGAAGAAACAAAGGCGAAAGAGCAACAGAGCACGTTAAAGAATATCAGGGTCAGCAAAGTCAGGGTTAGGGGGCATGGGTAAACTGAGCAAAGACGGAGGGAAGGAAACGGGAGAACAGATCAGAGGTGGGCGGGCGGGGTCCGGAGGAGGAGGAGGAAGAGGAGGAGACAACGGAGAGGAGCAGGCAAGGACAGCAGTAGGAAGAGGGGGAGTAGAAAGAGGGGAGCGCACCCCAGCAAGAGCAGCAACCGAAAGGGAAGCAGGGGCCAAAGAAACCTCCATAGCAGGAACAGGGGGCGCAACCACCGAAACGGGAGGGGAAGGAGCAACAGAGCCAGAAGTAGGAGCTAAGGAAGAAAGCGAAGCCTTCTTACCCGCCGGGGAAGAGGAAGGAGAGGAGCCAGGCTTACGCTTCTGACTTAAAGAGACAGGTGTCCCAGCAACTACGTACCGGGCAACGGATTCCAGTGTCTCAACAGGAGAAGCCGAACGAGAGCACACACGACGGCCGTTAGGAGAGCGATGGACATCCGCCTGCACCAACAGGCGGCGGGGAGAGCCGATAGATGGAGGAAGAGGATGGGAAGGAAGATCGGAGGGGGACGAGGAAGAAGACACAGGAGACATGACAGACCGGGTTGAAAGAAGGGGAACCCCAGACAGAGGACCAGGAGGGGGACCCCTCGGGAAAGAACTCAAAGGAACAGAGGAGGGGGCAGTGGGCGTATTAGGGTCCAAGGCCCGGAAACGGTTGAGAGTCTGAGGAAGGGGGGAAGGACGAGGAGAGGAAGAGCGCAACACGCGAGCATAAGAGATGTTAGTATAAGGCGGGAGCCAGCAAACCTGGCGCCTCGCCTCAGGAAAAGACAAACGCTCCCGGTGCTTCAGGTTAAGGACGGCCGCCTCAAGCTTGTAATGGACACAGGCACGGGAGAACGTAGGATTGGCCTCACCGCAGTTGAGGCAGCGAGCTTGGGGAGAAATGCATTCCGACTTAGAGTGACCTTCACTCCCACACAAAGGACAGAGAGAGACAGTCCCAGAGCAGCGGAGGCCACCATGCCCAAACCTCCAGCACTTATTACAAAGTCGAGGAGAAGGAATATACTCTTGGACAGAGCACCTAGCACCAGCAAGAATGACAGAGGATGGAAGGGTCCTACCATCAAAGGTGATCTTCACAACGCGAAGGGGTTGACGGCGACGACCACGAGGGGGACGAGTAAACGAGTCAACCTGGAGGACAGAATGGCCTTGGGCATCAAGGATATGCCGAATATCATCGTGGCAATCCTGCAGATTCCGAACAACGGTTGCAACATGGGGTGGGAGGAGAATAGTGCCAACACTGGAATTCATCTGAACGTTCTTGGAGACCCGAACAGGGATCTCGCCAAGGCAAGATAAGGCAGCCAAGCGGGAAGCCGCATCCTGAGAAGGAGCAGCAACGACACGTGTACCGAGACGAGTGGGGTTGAAAGTAACACACGCATCCACAGAATCTACAAGATGCCGATGGAAGGAGAAATCGTCAGGAGGCGCAGAATCAAGAGGGAGGAGATCAAAGTATTTGGCCCATGAAGCAGGACCAAACAAGGCCTGATACGCATCAGCACGGGAAGGAATCGAGCGAGTGCGGTTGGGGCGCGAACGGCGTTGAGAACCCCTAGAGAGAGAGGGGTCAAAAGGCGCAGTAGTCACAACGAAAGACTTAGCCACACCAGGGGACGAAGTGGTCACCACCGGGGGCTGGAGGCTCGACCCAACCTCAGAGGAGGGAGGGGAGCTGGGGGAAGAAGTCAGGACGGTCAAAGGAGGAGCAAGGTCGGGGCCCAATGCAGCGGGAGCTACAGAGCCAGGTCTTCCAATACAGGCCGACTCGGGGGCTTGGTCGCCCACCCCACGAGCCTGAGAGGGTACAACGGAAACATTCAACGACATAGAGACGAAAAGTGACAAATTCATCCACGAATGTGCCCCCATACCCACCATGGAGCCACAATTAGAGGCAGGACACCCAACAGGAAGCTATCGCCGATCATGCCGGGGCCCCCCTAGGGGTGCGTCGTGAGTATACGCCCCACAAACGCCACCTTAAGAACCGTCAGTCCGTCGAGATCGGGTTCAGCGACGAAAGGGGGATTGACAATAAAAGGTTTCCCTCGCTCGAGACGTCGGGTACTACAGTTCTACGGGTGCAAGAGTATGCCTCCTCAAGCACCCGGGCATCAAAATAGAAGAAGTCCAAAGAAATAATCCAAAACAAGCAAAAGGTCGGCAGGAAACGACAAGCAGATAGGAGAAGAGGGGGGAGAAAAACGAAACATAAGGAAAAGGAAAAGCGACCCGGCACAATTGGAGAAGACAGCAGCAGGAGTGCAAGGCCAGAAAAGGACAGAGGACTGCCCAACGGAGCATCACACTCCGGCAGCCGTCCACCAAGCCCCCTCACGACGCCAACAGGCCGGAAGGGGAGGGGGTCTACGTAGATAAGAATAATGACATGCTTTTATAGAGGCGTAAACTCTACATATAATGTGCAAGTTTCATGTAAATTGAATAATAAATAAAGGCTGTGAAACGAGATCTAGTTGTAAAAGTTGGAGTTGCGTAGCGCGCGGGACAAGTTACTGTACTTGCGGTCATGCGTGATTTACGCATTGCGGCCAACTAGTACCTTCTATGGAGAGCTCGCATGCATCTAGCTTTCAATGCTTGTCTCTTGTTCGTTTGGTAAGTCATATTGCAGTACAAATAACAATAATAGCATGAGTTCTGGGAGATAGTGTGAGAGCGCGTCAGCGATACAACCACCCCCCACGAGAGACACAGAGTCACTGATGGGGGGAGCAACATAGGACCCTTTCTGTCACAAGATACTATTGCCATTTAGTGAATTTATATTCATTTTATGCATAACATGTTATTTTCAACGCTATTACGAAAAATAAGACTTCTACAACGTGAGATACAATACCCCGCACGCGAGGACCAGATTCACGAAAGTTGCAGCGGGAAATTTGACTCTAATTACGTTAATTTTCAAGATATCATTAAACGGTTTGGACCACAGTGTTGCCAGAACGTTGTAGTATTTTTCGTAATTTTTCGTAAATATTCCATTTTTCATCGGATTTTCGGTTGATATGGCCCCTAAGTTATATAGAGAAAGGGAAGGGGGGGGGGGAGCTCTTAGAAAGACAAGAGAACCCCACCCATCCACCACAGCCGGGGCAGGCTGTGGGATCGCTGCCAGCACGACCGTCGACCTATGGGCTCTGTCTGATGTCTGTTGTCGAATCCTTCGGAATCTATATTTCCTTGGGTATTTATGAGAAATCTTGGAGCTAAACCCCGCCCATCAGTAAGGTAGCCTTAGGCTCTCTACCTTAACCCTAGGCAGTGGTGTATCTGAAGGACACACCCCAGCCAGCCGTCTGCAATTATCGACTTTGCAAAAGGCAAGGTCACCTGACCTGACCCTTGGTCAACCTGTGGACATTATACTAAAAGGTCAGATCCCTTTAATTACTGCGACCGGTACACCTAGTGTTCTCAAAATCTTCTGTTTGACTGATTGTTGTTTGTGAATATCATACTAACACATTTATAGTGTTACAATCACACCGAACCTGTCCCCAGAAGCCCACATCAAAAGGATATTATCAGCGGCATATGCTAGGTTGGCCAGCATAAGAACTGCCTTTAGATACTTGAGTAAAGAATCGATCAGGACCCTGTATACCACTTATGTCAGACCAATCCTGGAGTATGCAGCTCCAGCCAGGAGTTCATACCTAGTTAAACGCAAGACAAAGAGAAGATTCAGCGGAATACGACCATACTCGTCCCGGAACTGGGAGGTTTGAGCTGCGAGGAAAGGCTAAAGGAGCTGAACCTCAGGTCCCTGGAAAACAGAAGAGTGAGAGAAGATATGATAACCATGTGCAAAATTCTCAAGAGAATTGACAGAGTGGACAAAGACAAACTCTTTTGCACGGTGGAACGCGAACAAGGGGCACAGGTGGAAACTGAGTACCCAAATGGGCCACAGAAACATTATAATTTTTTTTTCAATGTCAGAGTAGTTAACAAATGGAATTTATTAAGCAGTGATGTAGTGGATGCTGACTCCATACACAGTTTCATATGTAGATATGATAGAGCTCAGTAGACTCCAGAATCTGAACACCAGTTGATTGACAGTTGAGAGGCGGGAACAAAGAGCCAAAGCTCAACTTCCACAAGCCCAGCTAGGTGAGTGAGTACAGCCTCCCCCCCCCCACCCCCCCCACCCCCCCCACCCACCCCCCCCCCCCCCCCCCCCACCCCCTCCCTCCCTCCCTCCCTCCCTCCCTCTCTCTTCTCTCTCTCTCTCTCTTTCTCTGGACCTGAACCTTTCTGGGAAGAAAGGACCTGGTTTACACCCTATGGTTTTCATTGATTAGAACCTAAGAACAAAAGAAACAGAGCAGTGCGCAGACAGGTTTTGTACATCTGTTCAATTTGCTTCCATAAAGCATTACCATAGAGCAATATTACTCTGCTCACTCCACTGAGTATAACTACTCACTCGTTTGCGCGTTAATCATTTTAATCACATATATCAGTTTGAAAGACATTACATAATGAGATCCCCTCTTTAACATTGCATTATAACTCGTTCTTATTCAACCGCTTGGGCTGGACGGTAAAGCAACGGGGTCTCTACTGCAGGTCGGCTTTCAATCCCCGATATAGCCGTAATGGCTTGGCGCTTTCCCTTGATAATTTCCTCCCTCGTGTTGGTTCACAGACAACTTATATTATTAGGAAGTCGTGAATAGATTTCAATCCACATTATTAAACCAAATGAAAAACCTGCTCCACCTTAATTATGAAATGTTGAAGCTGATTAATATTTTACCTAATATGTTTATTTTTAATTCTATGATTATCTGAGTCTTTTAACAGGAACCACTGTACGTTATCCGAGCGCATATAGCTTAATACTCTTAATGCGTCCTCGTAAGCATCAATCCAGATTTATTAAACCAATTTCGTAATCATTCTTCTTCATTCAGGAAAAAAAGTGTAAAAATTGTTTACTGTTATGGCGGTTAAAACTGGTATATAATACAATTGCCAGCAGTCAGGTTCACGGTGGAGTCACGAGGTAAATTAAATCCTGATGCCATGTGCTACTACATATAAGTTATATTACTCGGTTAAGCTCATATCTAGCGGAACTTTTCTCATCATAAATATTGTGATGTATGCACGCAGATCTCCATATTTTTATTTCTATTCGAGGCATTTTGAGGGTGAGTGGCATCTGACAGCTGTTCCTATGGCACATGAGTGATGTTTGGGGAAAGAGAAGAAAGGGGGAAGTATGGGAGAAAGTGGTGATGAGAGGAAGAGGAATGAACAAGGGTAGGGAGGAGATGCAGATGGGAGATAGAAAACGAAGAGTAAAAGAGCGACTGCAGTAAAAGACGGAAAATGAGGTAAGACTGAAGGGGATAAGGAAAAAAGAAGAAAATTTAGAAGAAAAATGAGATAAAGGAGATAAAACATGTAGGAGAAATGGTAGTGCCACCAGCGTGTCAGGGGAACCCAAACTGGCTTAAGGTATACTTTAAATACTTAACAGTGAACAGGAAACACCGATCACGTTCATTAATTTGAAGTGTCTCTAGAAATGACACTCTTCTGAGATATAGGGTTAACTGCCTTACAGCCCCTCTCCACGACTTTAATATAATTAGAAGGACACGTAATCAAAATTCTGTTTAACACTTTATTAGTGGACATCAGTAAAGAGATTATTAAACTCACGGATCATTTATTTACTTTAATGAATTAAACACTTATTAAATCACTTTAATAAAACGTAATCAGTACTTTTAGGTATTAAACTCAAAACTTAAGAGTTTTTTCTTCGCTGAAAATTTGCACTTCAGTGAATTACTCCATTTAACACTTAATTAACCAAAGAACAGGGGAACAGTTCAGCCACACACCACATTCTCCCAATACCGGGTACGTGTTACACTACACTTAGTTAACCACTCGTCCTGAAAACAGGCAACTTGGACTCGCACTTACTAAGGTTGCAAGGAGCTACCGCACAGCCGGCAGGTGTTTGGTTGGAAGACACCCACCAGTGGTAGTGAACTGAGGCCAGCCGCCTCGGTCATTCTGTGTCGAGGGTACACTCTCTTTTACTCTCCCAGGCACTCTCCCTCTCTAACTTTCCGCTAGGCGCCCCAGTTAACACACGAAACTGAACTTCTCACAACCATGTGGTGACAAGGGTCATCAACGCTCCCGTGAGAAACTGGAGAGTGAGCAAATTAGGGGGAAGAGGACGCCCATGAGCCCCCCCTCTTCACACTCCCCACACATACAACTCCTAGCTACTCACACATACACACACACACACACACACACACACACACACACACACACACACACACACACACACACACACACACACACACACACAGAAACACTCACAGAAACAAAGCTAACGAAACCCATAACAAATGCAGTGTTTCCACAGGACTACTATGTAGTGAGGAAAGAGATAGAAGGGAGAGGAAGAGGTGGTGTAGCTCTGCTGATAAGAAAATGTTGGAGTTTTGAATAGATGGTAAATCAGAACTGTGAAGGTTTCAGTGACTACATATCAGGCACCATAGCAACTGGAGGACAGAAAATTATAGTAGTAGTCATATATAACCCCCACCGAACGACAGAAGACCCAGACAGGAATATGATAGAAACAACATGGCCACCATCAATATAATAGAGAGAGCAGCTTCTGCGGCAAGCAGGAACGGATCCAGACTACTAATCATGGAGACTTCAACCATGGGAAGATAGATTGGGGGAACAGAGACCCACATGGTGGACCAGACACATAGTGAGCTAAGCTGCTGGACGTGGCAACTTTCTAAGTCAACACGTCAAGGGACCGACAAGAGTGAATGGAGAGGACGAACCAGCCTTGCTTGATCTGATATTTACCCTAAATGAGTCGGATATAAGGGAAGTTAAGTTGGAAGCCCCTCTGGGAATGAGCGATCATAGTGTATTGAGCTTTGAGTACCTGGTTGAGCTAGGAATTATCTCCCCAACAAAAAGAACAGGGAAGCAAAGGGCTGGTGTACCGAAAGGGAAACTATGAGATGAATAAATTCCTAAGGGATATACAATGGGACACAGAACTCAGAACCAAGTCCGTACAAGACATGATGGACTATGTCATCCAAAAGTGTCAGGAGGCTGTAAGCAGGTTTGTCCCAGCCCGACAGGAAAAGACAGCGAAGCAAAGGAAGAATCCGTGGTTTATTAGGGAATGTATGAAAGCAAAGGAGCTGAACAAAAGGGCATGGAGGAACTTCCGTAATAATAGAATACCTGAAAGTAGAGAGGGATACCAGAGAACCAGGAACGAGTGTGTTAGTGTGAGAAGAGCAGCTGAGAAAAGGTATGAAAATAATATAGCTAACAAAGCCAACACCGAACCAAAGCTACTACACAGTCACATCAGGAGGAAGACAACAGTGAAGGAACAAGTGATGAAACTTAGGATGGGTGAGGACAGGTACACAGAGAATGACCAAGAGGTGTGTAAGGAATTCAACAAAAGGTTCCAGGAGGTCTTTACAATAGAACAAGGAGAATTCACGGCGCTAGGAGAGGTGGCAGAAAACCAGGCGACCTTGGAAAGGTTCGAAATTACAAGTGATGAGGTCAAGAAGCACCTATTGGAGCTGGACGTGAGAAAAGCTATATGGCCGGATGGAATCTCACCTTGGGTATTGAAAGAGTGTGCAGGAGCACTTTGTTTGCCACTCTCCATAGTGTTTAGTAGGTCACTGGAAACGGGAGACCTACCAAAAATATGGAAGACGGCTAATGTAGTCCCAATATACAAAAAGGGTGACAGACAAGAGACACTGAACTACAGGCCAGTGTCCTTGACTTGTATACCATGCTAGGTGATGGAGATGATTGTGAGAAAAAACCTAGTAACACATCTGGAGAGAAGAGACTTCGTGACAACCCATCAACATGGGTTCAGGAAGGGTAAATCTTGCCTTACAGGCTTGATAGAATTCTACGATCAGGCTTCAAAGATTAAGCAAGAAAGAGAAGGATGGGCGGACTGCATTTTTTTGGGGGGGACTGTCGGAAAGCCTTTGACACAGTACCCCATAAAAAGCTGAAGCGTAAGCTTGAGAAACAGGCAGGAGTAACTTGTAGGGCGCTCCAGTGGATAAGGGAGTACCTAAGCAATAGGAAGCAGAGAGTTACAGTGAGGGGGAGACTTCAGACTGGCGTGAAGTCACCAGTGGAGTCCCACAGGGCTCTGTACTCGGACCTATCCTGTTTCTAATATACGTAAATGATCCCCCAGAGGGTATAGACCCATTCCTCTCAATGTTTGCTGACAACGCCAAAATTATGAGAAGAATTAAGACAGAGGAGGACAGCTTGAGGCTTCAAGAAGACCTGGACAAGTTGCAGGAATGGTCGAACATATGGTTGTTAGAGTTTAACCCAAGCAAATGTAATGTAATGAAGATAGGGGTAGGAAGCAGGAGACCAGATACCATTTGGGATATGAAAAGCTTCAGGAGTCAGAGAGAGAGAAAGACCTGGGGGTTGATATCACGCCAGACCGTTCCCCTGAAGCTCATATCAGGAGGATAACATCAGCGGCATATGCCAGGTTGTCTAACCTAAGAACGGTCTTTAGAAACTTGTATAAGGAGTCTTTCACAACATTATATACCCATATGTCAGACCATTCTTGGAGTATGCGGCTCCTGCATGGAGTCCATATCTAGTCAAGCATAAGACTAAACTGGAAAAAGTTCAAAGGTTTGCCACCAGACTAGTTCCCGAGCTGAGAAGTATGAGCTACGAGGAGAGACTACGGGAATTAAACCTCACATCGTTGGAAGACAGAAGAGTTAGGGGGGACATGATCACCACTTTCAAGATTCTTAAGGGAATCGACAGGGTAGATAAAGACAGGTTATTTAACACAAGGGGCACACGCACTAGGGGACACAGGTGGAAACTGTTTGCCCAAATGAGCCACAGAGATATTAGAAAGAATTTTTTTAGTGTCAGAGTGGTTGACAAATGGAATGCATTAGGAAGTGATGTGGTGGAGGCTGACTCCATACACAGTTTCAAGTGTAGATATGATAGAGCCGAGTAGGCTCAGGAACCTGTACACCCTGTTGATTGACAGTTGAGAGGCGGGATCAAAGAGCCAGAGCTTAAGCCCAGCAAGCACAATTAGGTGAGTTCACACACACACACACACACACACACACACACACACACACACACACACACACACACACACACACACACACACACACACACACACACACACACACACACACACACACACACAGTGTTTGCACACACACACACACACACAGTGCCGACTGCATTTTCCTGGATTGCCAAAAAGCCTTCGACACAGTACCCCATAAAAGGCTGTTAAAAAAGTTGGAGCAACAGGCAGGAGTAAAAGGGAAGGTGCTCCAGTGGATAAGGGAGTACTTAAGCAACAGGAAACAGCGAGTAACGGTGAGGGGGAAGACATCAGAGTGGCGAGATGTCACCAGCGGAGTCCCACAGGGCTCAGTACTTGGACCCATCCTGTTTCTAATATATGTGAACGATCTTCCAGAGGGTATAGACTCATTCCTCTCGATGTTTGCTGATGATGCAAAAATTATGAGAAGAATCAAGACGGATGAAGATAGACAGAGACTACAGGATGACCTGGATAAACTGGAGGAATGGTCTAGAAAATGGCTGCTGAAGTTCAACTCTGGAAAGTGTAAGGTGATGAAATTAGGCAAAGGGAGCAGGAGGCTGAACACAAGGTATCATCTGGGAGGGGAAATCCTGCAAGAATCAAATAGAGAGAAGGATCTGGGGGTTGATATCACACCGAACCTGTCCCCAGAGGCCCACATCAAAAGAATATCATCAGCGGCATATGCTAGACTGGCCAACATAAGAACTGCCTTCAGAAACTTGTGTAAGGAATCTTTCAGAACCCTGTATACCACTTATGTAAGACCAATCCTGGAGTATGCAGCTCCAGCCTGGAGTCCATACCTAGTTAAACACAAGACAAAGTTAGAGAAGATTCAGCGGTATGCCACCAGGCTCGTCCCGGAACTGAGAGGATTGAGCTACGAGGAAAGGCTAAAGGAGCTGAACCTCACATCCCTGCAAAACAGAAGAGTAAGGGGAGACATGATAACCACCTACAAAATTCTCAGGGGAATTGACAGGGTGGACAAAGACAAACTCTTCAGCACGGGTGGGACACGAACAAGGGGACACAGGTGGAAACTTAGTACCCAGATGAGCCACAGAGACGTTAGAAAGAAGTTTTTCAGTGTCAGAGTAGTTAATAAATGGAATGCACTAGGAAGTGATGTGGTGGAGGCTGACTCCATACACAGTTTCAAATGTAGGTATGATAGAGCCCAGTAGGCTCAGGAATCTGTACACCAGTTGATTGACAGTTGAGAGGCGGGACCAAAGAGCCAAAGCTCAACCCCCGCAAGCACAATTAGGTGAGTACACACACACACACACACACACACACACACACACACACACACACACACACACACACACACACACACACACACACTACACATGTCACCAGCGGACTCCCATAGGGTTCTTAACTTGGACCCATCCTGTTTCTTATATATGTAAACGATCTTCCAGATGGTATAGACTCATTCACCTCAATGTTTGCTGATGGTGCAAAAATTATGAGAAAATTCAAGACGAAGGATGATAGACAGAGACTACAGAACGACCCGGACAAACTGGAGGAATGGTCTAGAAAATGGCTACTGAAGTTTAACTCATATGAGAGTAAAGTAATAAATTTAAGTGAAGAGACCATGAGATCGAACACAAGGTACCATCTGAAAGGGGAAATCATTCAGTTATCAAGTAGAGAGAAGGACCTGGGGATTGATATTACAACTAACCTGTTAACAGAAGCTCACATTTAAACGATATCATCAGCGGCATTTGCTAGATTGACCAACATAAGAACTGTCCATAGAAACTTGGGTAAGGAAGCATTCAAAATCTTGCATACCACATATGCCAGGCCATTCCTGGAAGTTGCAGCTGAAGCCTGGAATCCACACCAAGTTAAACACAAGATAAAGTTTGAAAAGATTCAGTGGTATGCCACCAGTCAGAGCTGAGAGATATGAGTTACGATGAAAGGCTACAGGAATTAAACCTCACGTCCCAGGAAAACAAAAAAGTTGAGGGAAACACGATCACCACCTTCAAAATTCTCGAGGAAATGCAATGATGGAGAAAGACAAACTATTTAAAATGGGCGGAACACGAGCAAGAGGGCACAGGTGGAAATTTAGTACTCGAATAAGCCACAGAGACATTAGATTTTTTTTCAGTGCCAGGGTAGTTACAAAATTGAATGCACAAGGAAGTAAATTGCTACCCCCCTTACAGATAATGTGTTTTGGTATTAGTAATTTTGGCTTCATCATTTATTTTAGAACACGACACAAAAATGTAAGAAATTAGCTCCATTTATCAAATCCTTGTCATTAATATTATTATATTATACTAGCTGTTCCCAGCCATGCGTTGTTGTGGCTCTGCAACGCATGTGCGTTGCTGAGCCACAACAACGTTCCCCTGTCCCTCAGTCCTCCCAACCATTCCCCCCCCCCCCTTTCCCCTGTCCCCATGCCCTCTCAAACATTCCCCACTCCCCAGTCCCCTCGTTCTCCCAACAATTCCCCACTTTCCCATCCCCTCGTCCTCCTCACCATTCCTCCTCCCTCGTCCCCTTGTCCTCTTCACAATCCCACACTTCACCGTCCTCTGTCGTCCCCACCATTCCCCACTACACCGTCCCCTCATCCTCCGCACCATCTCCCACTTCTCTGTGCCCTTGTTCTCCCTACAATTCCCCTGTCCCCTCTCTCTCCCCACCATCCAACACTCCCATATCCCTTAGTCCTCCTCACCATTCTATATTCCTCCGCCCCCTTGTCCCCACCATCCCCAACTCCCCCATCCCCTCGTCCTCCCCACCATTCCCCATTCCCTTCCAGATGCATTCCCAAATGATCTGATGTTCCCATCAGAAAACTGGGGACATTAAACGAAATGATGTTCACATCACTGAAAAATAAGAACAGCTAAAAAAACGAAATGAAAAACAATGAAAAAATAAAAAAATACACTATACTCACGAAATTTACTGTATGGTAAACAACACAGCTCAATTACAACGCAATGTCACACAAAGTAATTAAATAAAAATAAAAATAAATCGAAATCTCTGAAAATTCAATTTATAAATGCAATCAGAAACATTGAAATAGAATTGAAACATTTAGTATAGTGTCTGTTGCTCTTACATGCAACAGTTGACGCTGTTTTTCTAAAAAAAGTATGGTTTTACCTGTCACAGGTGTGGCATCAATACTTATACTCTAGAAATGAACGGTATGGTAAAAAACACAGCTCAATTCCAATGCAATGTCACGCAAAATAATGAAATCAAAATGAAAATAAATCGAAATCTATGAAAATTCATTTTATCAGTGAAATCAGAAACATTGAAATTTAATCGTAACATATAGTATGGTGTGTGTTGCACATACATGCAACAGATGGCACTTTTTTTTAAGAATGTTCTACCATTCTCCGGTGAGGCATCTATACTTATACTCACAAAATGAATGAGATGGTAAACAACATCACTCAATTCCAACGCAATGTCACACAAAACAATTAAATCAAAATGAAAAGATATCGAAATATATGAAAATTCAATTTGTCAATGCATTCGGAAATATTGAAATAGAATCTACCATATTTAGTATAGCGTTTGTTGCTCTTACATGCAACAGATGGTGCTGTTTCTTAAAAAAAAATAGTTTTTACCTGTCACAGTTGAAGCAGTAAGTACTTATACTCACAAAATGAATGATATGGTAAACAACACCGCTCGATTCTAATGCTATGTCAAACAAAATAATTATATAAAAATGAAAATAAATCGAAATCTATGAAAATTCAATTGATGAGTGCAATCGGAAACATTGCAATGGAATCGTAACATATTTAGTAACTGTGTTTCAATTACGTGCAACAAATTACGCTGTTTAAAAAAAGGATGTTTTTACTTGTCGCAGGTCTGGTATCTATATAGTAGGTATATAAAAACTTGTGCGTATACAAATTGAACGATGTGTCAAAATTTTAAAGCAATCGGTAAAGAGATTTCGAAGATTTCCCTTACTTGAAAAAGTTTTTTTTTTAAATGCATGTTTTTTCTTGTTACAGACATTACATCTATATAATTTGTATACAAAAACCTGCTCGGATACGAATGGAACGTTGTGTGAAAATTTCAAAGCAATCGGTGAAGAACTTTCGGATATTAGCAGTTTTGAAAGAACGAACATTTCTATTTTTGCTTCTATAGATAAACTAGCAGTACCCGGCCACGCATTGCTGTGGCTGAGCCACAGCAACCTTCCCTGTCCCCCAGTCCTTCCCACCATTCCCCACTCCACCATCCCCTCTTCATTCCCACCATGCCCCACTCCCCTGTCTCTTTGTCCTCCCTATCATTTTCCATTCACCATCCCCTCGTCCGCACCATCCCAAACTCCCCCGTCCCCTCGTCCTTCCCCACCATTACCCCCCCCCCTCCCTTGTCCCTCGTCCTTCCCCACCATTACCCCCTCTCCCTGGTCCCCTCGTCATCCCCACCATTCCCCACTTTCTCGTCTGATGCCTTCCCAAATGGTCTGATATTTCCAACAGAAAAATGGGAGCATCAAGTCATCTGATGTTCCCATCACTGAAATATATGAAAAACAGTTGAAAAATTAAATGAAAATATAAAAAAAATTAAAAATAAACTATACTCATGAAATGAACAGTATCGTAAACAACACAGTTCAATTCCAACACAATTCACACAAAATAATTAAATCAAAATGAAAATAAATCGAAATCTATGAAAATTCAATTTATCAATGCAATCAGAAACATTGAAATGGAATTGTAACATATTTAGTATAGCTTGTGTGTTGATCTGACATACAACAGATGCCGCTGTTTTTCAAGGGAAGCACGGATTTATTTGTCACAGGTTTGGCATCCATACTTACACCTACGAAATGAACTGTATGGTAAACAACACAGCTCAATTCCAACACAATGTCACACCAAATAATTCAATAAAAACATAAATAAAACGAAATCTATGAAAATATAATTTATCAATACAATCGGAAACATTGAAATGGAAATCGTGACATATTTAGTATAGTGTGCATGTTGCTATTATGTGCAACAGATGGCGCTGTTTTTCAAAAACTCATGTTTTTACCTGTTACAGGTGTGGCATCTATATAGTAGGCATATAATAAGACGCGCCTATTTGAATGCAACGTTGTGTCAAAATTTCAAAGCAATCGGTGAAGAAAGAACTTTTGGAGATTACAACGTGTGTTGCTCATACGTTCAACACATGGCGCTGTTTTTCAAACAAAGCATGTTTTTTTCCTGTCACAGGTGAGGCATGTATATGGTAGATATATAGAAAGACGTGCCTATTCAAAAGCAACGTTGTGTCAAAATTTCAAAGCAACCGGTAAAGAGGTTTCGAAGATTTCCCTAACCTGAAAAAAACACATGAAAAACACAGTTTTTCAGGAAAGAGCAGGTTTTTTCCGTCACAGACCTGACATCAATATAGTAAGTATATATAAACCCGCTCGGATGCAAATTTAATATTGTGTTAAAATTTCAAAGCAATTGGTGAAGAACTTTCGGAGATTAGCGATTTTGAACAAACGAACATTTCCATTTTTATTTATATAGATCTATAGGAGTGTACAGGGGCAAGATTTATTATTCCTGTAATAGATATGAATAGCATTGGATTATATTTTGCCGACAAAACGCGACATGTGTCCTTATCCCTACCTTGTCCTAATTAAGTCCATGGCTTTTCTATAATTGGTTAGCAATTCCTTCGACACGTTTACCAATACCATTGCCTTTAGCACTGAGACATCTATTGGGTTTGTCCCCATTACCATCCATGATGTTGTCCATTCCGGAGGCAATATTCCCCATCCCAGGTCATGGTAAGCACTCTCGCGCCCTCCTCTTCCAGCTAATGGACAACAGAGGTATCATGAGAGTCAGCATTAAGATAAGGGAGCACCACCGAACAACCTGCAGAAATCTAAACAGGGTACATCACGGATGTACGCAGCGTATCAAAGAGCACGAAACAGAGCAATCAACACTGCTGCACCACGCAGAGCGTCACAGAGATTCTCAGCCTCTTGCTCAGGCCCATTAAGCGTCAAGGGCATGAAGACCAAGGAAGTATTGTACGTCTAGGGGTCTTTGTGAGCGACACAGAGCTATAGAACCAATACAAAATGTAAGGACGTAATTGTCAGACTGCTCAAACGCCTCTATAATACGAATAAGAGCAAGTGTTAGAACACATTCGCTATGTTTACAAATACCTGCAATTCCCATTATCTCCAGAATTTTTCGTGAGTCCTGCATACTTCTTTGTAAGTCCAATATACTTATTTGAGATTAGTCTATAATTGGTGATGAGTCCTACAAACTTGTTATGAGTCCTACAAACTTGTTATGAGTCCTACAAACTTTTTATGAGATCTACATATTCACTGTGAGCATGAGATCTGATATATCACAATTTATGGCATAAAGTTTTCGTTTCAAGATGACTGAGGAGCAAAATAAAGCACGATCAAGCATCTTCCCTGATCAGAGGCACCTGAATCTGCTTACGTTTGAAGACGTTCCTCTAATCACTTTTAAATCATCAAGTTCGTATTGATTCTCAGAGTGATCTCGGGTGGCGCGTCTCCAAGTTTTAAGTCTGCTCGATAAGCCTGAAACTCGTGGGGGTAGACGGGATAATGTTGTATTATTTAGTGTTTTATCGATAATGGAAGAGGCTTTCTCGTAGTGATTCAACTTTATTGTCTCCTGTATAGAGGTTCAGGGAATATTATACATAACACCTAGTCCATTGTTGGAGTTGTATTCTTTTTTTAGGAGTATTCTCTCTGTCTCTGTCTTTGTCTATGTCTGTCTTTGTCTTTCTCTGTCTGTCTGTCTGTCTGTCTATCTCTTCGTTTCTGCCTCTGCCTGTCTCTTTCTCTTCGTTTCTGCCTCTGTGTGTCTTTCTCTATCTCTCTTTCTCTGTCACTTTCTCTCACTCGCTCACTTTTTTTTTTATATAAGGTTAGAATTCACAAGGGCTGTCAAATAAAGGGCCTAGTGCAACTACAAGCAGGAGGTGTTATCCTACCTCTGCTAATATGAAGCCTGCTCCTAGAACCTCATTTATTTCATGAGAAAAGGACTTGCCCGAAACGCTACGCGTACTAGTGGCTGTACAAGAATGTAACAACTCTTGTATATATCTAAAAAAAAAAAAAAAAAAAATGAACTTTGAACTTATAACATAGGGAACTATCATAAAGGAACTATCATATAAGGAACCTGGTGAAACTGCAAGCAAGAGCTGTAATACTTCCTCACCTAAGTTGAAACCTACTTCTAGAGGCCCAGTTATTTCATGAGCCTGTTATATGCATCAGTAGGAATAGCCTTTATGCATTAACATCATTAGGTAACAATCATATAAGGAACGGGATAAGCTTGACGCCAATCGTGTGCTAGAGTTTTCATGTGATCAGTTGACCTGATCTCCCGTGTATCAACCTGTTGAGCGAACAAGTTCCAGATGCGAGTCAGCCTAGGAACGAATGATCGCTAATAGAGTGACAATCTTCAAAAAGGCATTTCCAGCATGAGACTGATGAAGGTTGAGAGCCTAGTGCTACGTGTGGCAACTATTGGTAGTCCACCGAGTTGGGCCAGGTGTGGATCTTTGTGGATGTTGGCCTTGCACATAAGAGTAAAACCCTCAACATCCCGATGGTGGTGCAAGCTCTGATGTTCAGACCGTTCGCACCAGACTTGGTCAAGACTAGAGATGAGCCTTCTTTCCCGTCTCTCCACTTTGTCCAACAATCTGATGTATGATTGAGGACAGGCGATCCAGGAAAGGGGTGCATGTACTATGTACTAGATGAGAGTGAACTTGTGCTTCATAAAAGGTTTTGCAGCCCATGTTGTCAAGGTGTGAGATGCGCCGTAGAGCTGTAAGATTCTTGGCTACCTTTTGAGCTAGGTTAAACACATATCTCTTCATTGTCATTGAAAAGTCGAACATCATTCCCAAGACGTCAGGTTCATCTGTGAACTCTAGGGTTTTGCCATCCATTTGCAGGTCTGTCCAATTTGCACTCTCTCTCTGTCTCTCTGTCTCTCTGTCTCTCTGTCTCTCTGTCTCTCTGTCTCTCTCTCTCTCTCTCTCTCTCTCTCTCTCTCTCTACACGCTCTCCATGTTCTCTTCTCTTACTTAGCTATGACCCATTTTCTTCCTTTTCGTGAATTTCAGCTCTTCTTCGTTCTCATTTGTTCTCTCAATCTGGCTTCCGCTTCTCTCGCGTAAGACGTGACTCTCCCTCACATTTCTCATTCTCTGTATCTTCACATTTCTCATTTTCTCCAGAGTCTCTCATTTTCTCTTCCTGTCACCCAACAGTCGCCCCGGTGTGCCAGGAGGACCAGCGTCAGGAGTACGTGGCCCCGAGTGGAGGCTCCGTCACTCTCGCCTGCACCGTCGTGGCCTACCCGGCCTCCGTCACCTTCTCCTGGGCCATCAAGAGGACTCCAGGTGGGTGTGGTGGATGGTGTGGTGGATGGTGTGGTGGATGGTGTGGTGGATGGTGTTGTGGTGGATGGTGTTGTGGTGGATGGTGTTGTGGTGGATGCTGTGGTGGATGGTGTTGTGGTGGATGGTGTTGTGGTGGATGGTGTTGTGGTGGATGGTGTTGTGGTGGATGGTGTGGTGGATGGTGTTGTGGTGGATGGTGTGGTGGATGGTGTTGTGGTGGATGGTGTTGTGGTGGATGGTGTGGTGGATGGTGTGGTGGATGGTGTGGTGGATGGTGTTGTGGTGGATGGTGTGGTGGATGGTGTGGTGGATGGTGTGGTGGATGGTGTTGTGGTGGATGGTGTTGTGGTGGATGGTGTGGTGGATGGTGTTGTGGTGGATGGTGTTGTGGTGGATGGTGTTGTGGTGGATGGTGTTGTGGTGGATGGTGTGGTGGATGGTGTGGTGGATGGTGTGGGGGATGGTGTGGTGGATGGTGTGGTGGATGGTGTGGTGGATGATGTGGTGGATGATGTGGTGGATGGTGTGGTGGATGGTGTGGTGGATGGTGTGGTGGATGGTGTGGTGGATGGTGTGGTGGATGGTGTGGGGGATGGTGTTGTGGTGGATGGTGTTGTGGTGGATGGTGTGGTGGATGGTGTGGTGGATGATGTGGTGGATGATGTGGTGGATGGTGTGGTGGATGGTGTGGTGGATGGTGTGGTGGATGGTGTGGTGGATGGTGTGGGGGATGGTGTGGTGGATGGTGTGGTGGATGGTGTGGTGGATGGTGTGGTGGATGGTGTGGTGGATGGTGTGGGGGATGGTGTGGGGGATGGTGTGGTGGATGGTGTGGTGGATGGTGTGGGGGGATGGTGTGGTGGATGGTGTGGTGGATGGTGTGGTGGATGGTGTGGTGGATGGTGTGGTGGATGGTGTGGTGGATGGTGTGGGGGGATGGTGTGGTGGATGGTGTGGTGGATGGGGTGGTGGATGGTGTGGTGGATGGGGTGGTGGATGGTGTGGTGGATGGTGTGGTGGATGGTGTGGTGGATGGTGTTGTGGTGGATGGTGTGGTGGATGGTGTTGTGGTGGATGGTGTGGTGGATGATGTGGTGGATGGGGTGGTGGATGGTGTGGTGGATGGGGTGGTGGATGGTGTGGTGGATGGGGTGGTGGATGGTGTGGTGGATGGGGTGGTGGATGGTGTGGTGGATGGTGTGGTGGATGGTGTGGGGGATGGTGTGGGGGATGATGTGGTGGATGGTGTGGTGGATGGTGTGGTGGATAGTGGTGTGGTGGATGGTGTGGTGGATGGTGGTGTGGTGGATGGTGTGGTGGATGGTGTGGTGGATGGTGTGGGGGATGGTGTGGAGGATGATGTGGTGGATGGTGTGGTGGATGGTGTGGTGGATGGGGTGGTGGATGGGGTGGTGGATGGTGTGGTGGATGGGGTGGTGGATGGGGTGGTGGAAGGTGTGGTGGATGGTGTGGGTGGATGGTGTGGTGGATGGGGCCGTAGATGGGGTGGTTTAGAGTGTAAATGAGTGTGAGGTGTGGATGTGTGTGAATATCTGTTGATGTATTTGTTAGACGTATGGTCAGTGGTAGGAATTCTCAGAGTGACTGTGGAACAATTACCTCTGCGTTGAATGTTGCCACAGAGGAGGACGTATTGCACTCCTAAACCGTCCTACAGTGTTGACCGTCGCCAGGTTTCATCTCACAGCTTTGAAATTCGCGACGAAAATCATGTATTTCACCTCCCAGAGGCTGAGAAGGGTACTCTACGCGCCGTCACAATGACTTCAGCACTCAACTCAGGATTGACAAGGCTGCACTCACGAGTTACTGCAATAATTCAGAGCACAGGCCGGTATGTGTCTCCTGTTCAACGTCTTAAGTATCTGTAGTGTCTTAAGCCCATTAGACGCCTCGCTGCCTCCTCTTCTCGGTCACGTACCTAGATTGTACCCGGATGGGGTTCTGAGAGTTCTTCTACTCCCAGAAATGACTTGAGAGCTTGGTCCGACAGGCTGTTGCTTGGAGCGGCCCGCACGCCTGCATATCCACCAATGCCTAGTTGGGTTGGCATTTCATGCAGAAAAGTGTCTAATTATCTTTTAAGAACCCTTTCGTTCCAGCAATATTTTTTATACTTGCTGGGAGGATACTGAACAACTGTTGGCCTCCAATATTCAGACAGTGTTCTGTAATTGTGCCTATGTACCTCTACTCTTAACTGGCCCTATTCTGCATTTCATTCCATATCGTTCACTCCAGTATGTAGTTATTTTTCTGGCCAAATTTAGACACTGGCCCTCCAGTATTTTCCATATATATTTTATGTGATACCTCGCTCGTCTCCTTTCAAGGGAGTATATTTTGAAAGCTTGGAGACGATTCCAACAAATGAGATGTTTTGTTGTGTCTTGGCGTGCCGTATATGCTCTCTGTATTCTCTATTTCGGCAATCTCTCTCCTGCTCCGAAGGGAGAAGTGAATATCGAGCAGTACTCATGACGCAACAGCACAAGAAATATAAATAGTACAACCATTGTGGTGGGATCGCCAGATTTGAAGGTTCTTGCAATCCATTTTTCAGGCTGACGCAATATTTGCTTGGTTATGCTCCCTAAACGTTAGGTCGTCTGACATCATTATTCCCAGATCCTTTACATCCTGCTTTCCTACTATGAGCACATTTGATTGTGTTTTGTACTCTGAATTTTATTTAAGGTCCTAATTTTTGCTTCTACCCTAATATTATGATATGAATGTATAGCGTAGGGTGTGTATGTGTTGTTTATGGTGTATGGATGTAAGGTAGGTGTGGTGTAAGTGTATGGTAGGTTGTCTAAGTGTAAGGTAGTGTGTGTAAGTGTAGGGTAGGGTAATTTAAGGGCCAGGAATTTATCACTGCTAAACATAATATTTTCTGCTGCACGATTGAAAGCAATATTATTATCAACTTGTAGTTTTGCAATGTCTTCAACATAAGTAGTTTTCACGATTATATATGAGTCAAATGACAAAAAAAATTATACTAAGCTGTGAGTTGTGTATTTGTCTGAATGGAATATGATAATAAGGAAAAGCAGTGGTGCAAGGACTGTGCCCCGAGGCTCAGAGCTTTTCACTGTTCCTGAGATCGATTTTATTTAGTTGACTGTTGTTCTGCGTTCGGATTGACAAGCAGTTGAATATCCATCGCCCAGCGTTACCTGTTATTCCAACTGAGCTAATTTTGTGGGTGGGAGACTGACCCTTGACCTTGAGGAGAGGCTAGACACGGGTCGACTCCCCAGCGATGTGAAAGCCACCACCACTCTCCCACCACCAGTAATGTGTATACTGGGAGTGTCGGCCCCTCTCCCTCCACAAGTACTGTGTTTACTGGGAGTGTCGGCCCCTCTCCCTCCACAAGTACTGTGTTTACTGTGAGAGTCGGCCCCTCTCCCTCCACAAGTACTGTGTTTACTGTGAGAGTCGGTCCCTCTACCACCACCAATACTCATGCACCCTTAACCCTCCCATCACAGCTTTCCCTTCCACCAGAGACTCCGCCTGTGAGACTACACAGCATGGGACGGAAGGAGGGATTGACTGGGCACTACACGCTGACCCGTGTGGAGGAGGAGAGATTTGAGGTGTGGTGCTGGGCGCAGAACACCGTCGGTGCTCAGACCGCCCCCTGCAAGTTTACCGTCTACACCCAGGGTGAGTTTACCGCCTACACCCAGGGTGAGTTTACCGTTTACACCCAGGATGAGTTTACCGTCTACACCCAGGGTGAGTTTACCGCCTACACCCAGGGTGAGTTTACCGCCTACACCCAGGGTGAGTTTACCGTTTACACCCAGGGTAAGTTTACCGTCTACACCCAGGGTATGTTTACCGTCTACACCCAGGGTATGTTTACCGTCTACACCCAGGGTATGTTTACCGTCTACACCCAGGGTATGTTTACCGTCTACACCCAGGGTATGTTTACCGTCTACACCCAGGGTATGTTTACCGTCTACACCCAGGGTATGTTTACCGTCTACACCCAGGGTAAGTTTACCATCTACACCCAGGGTAAGTGAACTGTACCCAGGATAATACGTTTTATCTTATGCAATATTGTAAGCTACTATTAGCCCCTGTGACAGAGGGGAGAGCATGAAGGCTGGCAATATATCCCCAGGAGGACTGTACAGGCAAGAACCACCACATACACTGGCCAGTAAGAAGGCAGTGTGAGGCGACAAGCACATGGGGTTATAAGTCCCCATCACCCATAACCTCCTCTCCAATATAAAGCTCCCTATCCAAGGCCCCCCCTAAGGCGCCCCCGAAATCCACCCCCCCCCCTTTTCCACCTCCATCCCAGCCTCCAATTCAACAAAACAAATATCCCGACGCCTCTACACCCGTATATCCTTATCCTTCGGTTGTCGATATCCCGCGACAATCCTCAACATCTGTGCTTATACACATATCGATATTTGTTTCAGCAGGCGGTGTGTGTGTACGCACCTAGCTGTAGTCACCTAGTTGTCCTTGCAAGGGTTGAGCTTTGTTTCTATGGTCCCGCCTCTCAACTGTCAATCAAATGTGTGGCCGTGTTTGTGGTAGAAAATAATAATAAAAAAAATAATAATAAAGGAAAAAAAAGCAACTGGTGTACAGATTCCCGAGCCTACTGGGATCGATCATATCAACACTTAAAACTGTGTATGGAATCTGCCTCCACCACATCCTTGCTTAATACATTCCATTTGTTAACTACTCTGACACTAAAAAAATTCTTTCTAAAGTCTCTGTTGCTAATCTGGGTACTAGGTTTCCACCTGTGTCCCCTTGTTCGTGTTCCACCCGTGCAGAAAAGTTTGTCTTTTTCCACCCTGTGAATTCTCCTGAGAATTTTGTAGGTGGTTATCATGTCTCCCCTTACTCTTCTGTTTTCCAGGGACGTGAGGTTCACGTCCTTAGCTTTTCCTCGTAGCTCATCCCTCTCAGTTTCGGGAAATTATGCTCGTAGTGTTTTACACAGCTATTTCCTTCCAGATGCTCTACGAGCCTTTTCCTCACGATCTTCTCCATCACCTTGCATTGTATACAAGTTAGGGAAACTGGTCTATAGTTCAGTGCCTCTTGCCTGTCACCCTTTTGTGTATGTTGGGACTACATTAGCTGTCTTCCAGCTTTCCGGTAGGCCTCCTGTTTCCGGTGACCTGTTATACACCATAGAGAGTGGCACACTTAGTGTTTCTGCACCTTCTTTTAATACTCACTTTGAGATTCTGTCAGGCCCAACAGCCTTTGTCACGTTCAGCTCCAACAGATTCCTTTTGACCTCTTCACTGGTGAGGTCAAAATCTTCCAAGGTTGCTTGGTTTGACGTCTCCTCATTTAGTGCAGGACTTCTTTTTGTTCTATTGACAAGACCTCCTGGAATCTCTTGTGGAGTTCTTCACACACCTCCTTGTCATTATCCTTGTATCGGTTCTTCCCTTTTCTCAGTTTCATCACTTGTTTCTTCACTGCAGTTTTCCTCCTGATGTGGCTGTGGAGCAGCTTTGATTGGGGCTTAGCTTTACCCGCGATGACATTTTCATACTGTCTCTGCTTCTCTCCTCACTCTGAGGTACTCATTTCTGGCCCTCTGGTATCTTTCCTTTATCTCTTGTGTTCTGTTATTCCTGTAGTTTCTCCATGTTCTTTTACCCAGTTGCTTTGCCAGCTTACATTCCTGGGTGAACCATGGATTCTTCTGTTGCTTTTCATTTTTCTCCTTTTGGGCCGGAATAAACCTCTCAGCAGCTTCCTGGCAGTTCTGGGTGACATAATCCTTCATATCTTGTACAGTCTTTTCTCTGAGTTCTGTTGCCCCATGGTATTCCCATTAGGAAGTTCCTCATCTCGTCATACTTTTCACTTCGGTAATTTAGTCTTTTCCCTTCCAATCCCATCCTTGGATAGGTTATCCCTATCTCCAACAGGTACTCAAATGTCAGTACACTGTGGTTACTCATTCCTATGGGGCTTCAAATTTGACTTCCCTTTCTTCTGACTTATTCAAGGGGAAAATCAGGTCGATTCTAGCTGGTTCGTCATTGCCTCTCATTCTTGTGGGTTCCCTGACATGTTGGCTCAGAAAGTTCCTTGTTGCCACTCCCTAGACTTTAGCTTTCCATGTATCTGCACCTCCATGAGTGTGCGTGAGAGTAGTGTAAAGTGCGACTACAACCGAGCGCAGCTCCTGAGCAGGTGAGCCCATTAGGCCCCCCTGCTCAGGTGGTGCACAGGTATGTAGTCACACATGGTTGTGGGGGCTACCCGGGGTGTGTGCACATGTCCATCCAGTGGCACGATAAGAAACAGCTAAATAGCAACCCTTGCTGTGAGGCTGCATACTGAACTAACCTGAGCACAGGTGTGCCCACTGATGACGCAATATTGCAAATCAAAGAAAAATATCACAGACTAAGTTACTCCACAGCGAATGGTTACGTTATTTTCCATCCAGTGGCAATTGCAACACAGCTATTCAACAGCCCCTTGAGAAATGACAGCAGGCTCCATCCTGCTGACACTTCGGGCTAACAAGTGAACTAACTGAACAATGATGCCCACTGAAGACATAAGCATGCAATCAATAGTGTCACGGCTTCCCTGACAGCTACTATAATCCCAAGCTTAAGGGTCCTCCCGCCCCCCAGGAGAGACCCACGTAACTAGGCGGGTAGTCCTACAGTGACTCCCCCTATCACAACCCAGTGTGAACACTCTTTGCAACTCCCTACAAGAAGTTGCACTGAAAACAGTAAATAAAGTCAGGCAAGGCGGGATTCTGGGACACAGCTCCACAAACCCCTAAATTACTCTACTCTCGTCACCAGACGACAACCAAAAGAAATTGCCTTAATCAATACATTGATTATGTGATTAATTACGTTAATTGACTGATCACAGCAGTCAGCAACAAAGTACTACGGTAATCACAAACAATTGTCTCACACTAGACAACAACATGATGATACTCTACGTTAATCCTCAACACTTGTTTCTCTCAATACAAGTCATCTCTGTTAACAATAACTCAAACTCTTAAATTACATCACACTTCACTCCTAGCAAGTATTCAGTGAGTAATTCTTAATTAAGGTCAAACGGACCTTAACGGTCCTTTTCAAGAGGAAACTAGATTTATTCCTCCAAGGAGTGCCGGACCAACCGGGCTGTGGTGGGTATGTGGGCCTGCGGGCCGCTCCAAGCAACAGCCTAGTGGACCAAACTCTCACAAGTCAAGCCTGGCCTCGGGCCGGGCTTGGGAAGTAGAAGAACTCCCAGAACCCCATCAACCAGGTATCAACCAGGACCACTAATTACATCCCCATTGAGTTACGTTAACTAAGCCTACCCTAACTTGGTAGCTTCTCAACAGTCTGTGTCAAAAAATTGCTAGTGAGTGTTAATTACCATAATTAACTCCGAGCAATTAATTAACTGTCACCAGGACCGATAATTAATCATCCATAAATACGTCTCACTCCGCACTGCCTAAGCAGGTCTCATCAAACACTGTGAATTCACGGGAAAGGAGTTAATTACCCCTAATTAACATGAGTGCAATTAATCCACTGTCCTCAGACAGGATATGATTAATACAACGATTTATGCTAGCTCCATGACCTCGCTTTACCGAGTCATCTGAGCCCTCCTGACTCCAGTCGTTAATTACTCCACTAATTTCCATGGGCCACTAATTGTTATTCCCCGAAAGGTAATTAGTCCCGAGCAAATTCCGTTAACACAAATACTGACAGACTCTGACAGATCCTCTCCACTACGTGAATTCATGATGAGAAGGCTAATTACATAATTAGCTAGAGTGGACAATTAGTTGTCACACGGACAATTAATTGCTCCCGAGATGTATCTCACTCAAGCTCAACGCTGTTCTCTCATAACAGCCCTCACTAACTCCACAATAAGTGTGCACCCCTTATCTAATTAACTCACTGAATCCTTAAGTCCTCAACACAACTTAAAGAAACAAAGTAACCCCAGTGTTACATAGGTCACACTACAATGGCATGCAACAACACAAATGCACTGCCCACATACGGTTGCGGCTACTGCAACTCGTTAATTACTATGCCCACACAATAATGACACACGGTTGTGCAACAACAAGAGTATACCAATGTTACTGCCCCCCCTATCTTGCAACCGTTGCAAAAGACTGATCACTCACGTCTATTTCAGCAAGACAATTTACGTTAATATAAAACACCGTCGCTACGTGGACAGCTGGCGCTAATTCTTCAATAATTGGGCAAATTAACTAATTGCTTGCTCTCATTAAGTACTGAGAATTTCCCTGAATACTCAAAGGGGTTCCCCTAAATCCTCAACACAGTTCCCAGGGCAATAATATCGTATAAACTGATAACAACACTGCAACATAATGATGCCGTCAGCATACCCCACATGCTAATGACATCATTAGGCAATCAGTCAGCAATCACATCTACTGACTCACCACACAACACAGTACATAAAACATGCAAATATGCAAATGAAACACATGGAATGCATTCACATAATCAATGGAAATTATAACATCAGAACAATGTCCTAATTATACAGACCTCAGGGTATCCACTGACGACCCTGCAACACCTGGCCTGCTTATCTCCATGCTACAATTTATATGCGGTACTCTATGGCATTAATCAAGTCTGAACGATTATATAGAATCGACAGGCTGGATCACTTATATGGTAAATCTCTACACTGACCGGTACATACTCGAGTCAGTCTACACACTTATATATATACTATATGTATCTACAGTGTGGTACCGTGTACAACATCTGTCTCCAGGTACTCTCAACCAATCACCTGGATGAGCTACAGACAGCTGTGTCTCAGCTGCTTCCCTAGCCTGGCAGGGCTAAGGGGCTATCTTACAGGAACTATGAGAGTTGTTGTAGAGTATTCATTATTTATTATCCTGATACATGTGAAAGGTGCTGCAACTAGGCCAAGTTTCAGCATCTCAGCCTAAATAGAGAAGGAGAAAACAAAAAATAAATTATAAAATTTTTCAACAATGTTCAATTGCTTTCACAGCTCACAATTGTGAACCAAAATCATTTCTATGACACTCAGCTAAGATTTGCTCCAAGGATTTTTATCCCAGATGTATTTAGTGCAATAATACAGATTTTTAAAGTTTCCCAAAAACGTATGCAACAAAATGAAGTTTATCATTATTTATAAAATCAATAAATCTACGTAGATAAGAAACACTACATGTACTTTTAGAGGCATAAACTCTACATATAATGTGCAAGTTTCATGTAAATTGAATAATAAATAAAGGCTGTGAAGGCAGATCTAGTTGTAGAAGTTTTAGTGGCGTAGCGCGCCGCGACAAGTTACTCTACTCGCGGTCACGATCTTCACTCGTGACAATGCGTGATTTACGCATTGCGGCCAGCTCGTAACTTCTATGGAGAGCTCGCATGCATCTAGCTTTCAATGCTTTTCTCTTGTTCGTTTGGTACGTCATATTGCAGTACAAATAGCAAAAATAGCATGAGTTCTGGGAGATATTGTGAGAGCGCGTCAACGATACATCCACTTCCTGAGGGACACACACAGTGACTGACTGCTAAGCCACGAACCCCACCCTCTCTCTCACACGAGACTGTTGCCAATGAGTGAGTTTATATTCGTTTTATGCATAACATGTTATTTTCAACGCTATTACGAAATATTAGACTTCTACAATGTAAGATACAATACCCCGCGGCGCACCCACGCCGCGAGGACCGGATTCACAAAAGTTGTAGTGGGAAATTTGACTCTAATTACGTTATTTTTCAAGATAACTTAAAACGGTTTGCACCACAGTGTTGCCAGAACGTTGTAGTATTTTTCGAAACTTTTCGTAAATATTCCATTTTTCTTCTGATTTTTGGGTGCCTTGCCCCCTAAGGGACAACACAACTTTTACTGGAGTTTCCACTAATACTGAGACACTGTTACACTCTGACTATTGTACTCACGTTTTCCTCTCATTTCCCAGGTCACTACTTCTCTGGCTGTCAACACTTAGCTTGCTCCTCGTGCGTCGACAAGATGTGGCCCTAGGCTGTCCCGAGAAAGTGGCCAAGTGGCCCAAGGGGGTGGCCAAGGCATGTGGCCACTGCGTGGCCCTAAGGGGGTGGCCAAGGGTAACGCGTGACGTCACAGCACCCCACCCGAGCTGAGCTGGCGCGCGGGGAGGGGGTGGCTGGGCCGGGCGGGCGGGTGGCCGGGCCGGGCGGGCGGGTGGCCTGGGTGGCCTGGGGGCCAACCCTGACTGGGGGCCAACCAGTTGACACCCTCATCTCCCTCCTCCAGCCTCGCCTCAAAGGAGGAGCACTGGTCAACA
This sequence comes from Procambarus clarkii, assembly GCF_040958095.1. NCBI lineage: Eukaryota > Metazoa > Arthropoda > Malacostraca > Decapoda > Cambaridae > Procambarus > Procambarus clarkii. The sequence continues at coordinate 4,493,589 of NC_091233.1, read as the reverse complement.
CCAGTGAATACCTGGGTAACTATGCCAAGGAGTGCATAGTGCACCACATAGCAGGGCTTACGACGTAGGTATGTAGTCCTCCATGTCGCGCATGCCTGGGCGGGGAGCGAGCCTTCGTGGGCGGCTAGCCTCTTTGGAGTTTGACACATAACTGGTTAAATGAAGAGTTACCGCAAACCATACTCACGCTCCAGCAGGCCCCTACACCTAGTACTCAAGTCTGTTTACTCCCCATCAAGGTTGTGGGGGCTTACATGCGTGTCCCAGTATTCATAACAGTTACTCAGGTAAAGTCAGTAGACATTTTTACTGAATGAGGGAAACATAACTTCTTAGCCAGCAGCACTGGGAGACTTGTGGGTGTTTTTCCCACTACTGAATGAATATATGCAGTTTTAGATCTAGCCCTGGGAGCTTTGCCATTACAAACATCTAGGAGGGGGGGGGGAGGTATTGGGGATGATCATACCCCTCACCACCCACCCACCCCCACCCCAACTCCCCTCTCACCCCCTCCACAGCCCTTACCAGCTTGAAGGAAGGTCATAGGTCAGACTTCTGCTCTACCTCAAACGCGTCATTCATTCATTCTCTCTCTCTCCCTTAGGTGCACCATGTTCCTCACATACAAATTCCAAGCATGCGCTGTTAGCAAAGTAAACATATATTATCACTGAGTTCAAAACTGCCTCTAAGACTGCATTATCCAAATGTAAACAGTAACCGATGAGAATAAGACCGGATGAGTCTATAGTGAAATAGTTAGCTCGGGGTTAAATGAGTCAGACCTTGAACCACTTACCGCTGTACCACATTCTATGCGTTTTACTGAATGAGGGAAACATTTTACATCTTAAAAGGTGTCTCAAGTAAATGAGGAAGCAAGCCACTACCACATAACTGCGGGGAGCGAGCATTTGAGCGGTACACCTCTTGAAGTGTGACAGGCGTCTGGTCAGCTGTGGTCAACGGCACCTGCTCTCATCTCAGCTAACCTACCCTTACATCCGACGACACATGGCCTCTCGTCCATCACACGTCATTTCCTTAACCCTGTAATCTGTCTGCATTTCTCCTAGCTTCTACCATCACTCAGTAACTCAGTAAGACAAACAGCAACAGTGGACTGAAGACTCTAATATGCTATGGGGATAGACCGCTTCTCTCTCGGGCTGAGCCATTAGTGAAATACCCGGCTTCAATTTGCTAGGACATAGGATCTACAGTTTCGTCAGGTTGACCTTATGCCATTAGCACTGTGTGACACTGACCCGCCATAGCGAGATGACTGTGCGCAACAGTAGCCCAACGAAAACATAGACTTTAATATTATAGCAAGACATTAACACAATGTTCAGCACTCTTAATATTTTTATTCAAGCACTGATAACATAGCATAATGTAAGATTTTTTCACATTTCATATTGCGTGTGTAGATTTAGTTTAAAACAAAAAGTGAAACACGAGAACATGAACTAATAGGGTTGATATAGGAGAAAAGGCTTTGCGGAAGATAGAAAAGCTGAGGAGACATGTTCGCTACCTGCAATTCTATTATTTCTTGCAGACCTACAGACCTGACCAGAAAAGCAGTCAGTCAGTCAATCAAACATTTGTTTAGTTTAAAGTTTTTACATCTTAAAAAAATGGGGATACCAGTCTTCAATTTTTCTTCTATCAAATAAAATAGGCATGAGGACCACAACCACATGACTGCGGGAGCAAGCATTCGAGCGGTGTACCTCTTGATGTCTGTCTATCGCAGGACTGGGTTAACGACCACAATATCCCACACCATCTTTCTGTCTGATGGCCAAATAACATTTTTTGAAAATGTGAAGCATGTTTATAGGGCGTTAGCGCCGTCCGTCATTCTGGCTCATTAGGGTCAGGCCTTCGTTAGAGCTCGGTCGTGTCTCTCCTTATCACTGAGTTGTCACTCAGCACCACTCTTCTCTCATCCCCCCATTAGTGCTGTGAGAGTTTTTAGTGACTTGATTAAGTGGGAATAAATGAAATTGGTATAAGGAATTGATCTCAGAAAATTTCTAAGAATTTTCTTTATTCTTTACCCTTTATTCCTGTCGTGATATTTAATTAGGTCGCTTGAGGAAGGACTTGCTTAGCTAACACACCAATGTGGTAAGCAGCTCATTCCTCACTTTGGAACCCTCTATGAACAATTGACAAGGCACGAGCAAACGACGAGACCCCAATGAAAATTGTAATCCCCTCCACTAGGCCGTCGACCTTCGCTATTTGCCGAAGCGAATCTAACGAGTAGGTCTTTGGCTCTCACAAATATAATATATTGTTGTGTGGTGCCGTATATTTGGTCCAAAACTCTGAATCTGTTTCAATTTTAAAAAGCCGAGTGTGCAGTACACTTGCATAACAATTATAATATGTGGGTGTAACGAAAAGACAGTGTTAAACATAACAACTGTCATGGGGGGGGGGGGCTGGGGCTCCGCTAGCAATCGGCTGCTAGGGGCTCAGAAGGCAGAATATTCAGCCCCTCCGACTCCTGGGATTCACCGGAGTCTCCTTGGTCCCACAGGGGAGGACCAGCAATGCCCACAACCGCAGGTCTTTGCTCCCAACACTAAAGGGGGAGGGGGTGCCACTGATTCACCCTGGGAGCCCTTCAGTCAACAACGGGGAAGCTGCTGTTAACAGTTCCAGCCTAGACCCGTGGAGAAGTGAAGGAAGACTCAGGCTTACTTTACAACAATAACTTCCCTGAGTCTTGCCTGCCAGACAAAAAGGTTGCAGGAACTCCTTTCCCGCCTGCCTTTCCTATCTTCTTCTTAGCAAGGTCGCCAGCTGGGTTAGTATATCTGCACCCCAGCGATGCAGTTCAGTGGGTGTATTCTATACTATTGGTTGCCAGAGCATTGCTACTCCCTCGATCTGCCACTGGACTGTCAGCCCAGGGTATTCTCCCATTATAGTCTGTGTGGCTTTACCTCTCTCCAGCCACTACGTCACTTGTTGCCACCAGTCAGGCTCTGATACTAGCTGGATGGGTAAGGGTACACTCTTATATAAGTCTGTGCTGCTTTACCACTCTCCAGGCGATAAGAACTTCTATAGAGAACTTGATGTTCCCTAGGTGGTACTATGAATAACCCTCGTGTATGCTCATAGAGAATGTTATAATGGAGGCACACTTAAACACAATGATAAAATGTGTGAATTTACTGACACAAATTACATGATCACACATACACTTACAAGCAATACAGAAAAATGAACATAAGGATAATAAATCTGCAGATCGTCAGCAACTCTTCTTTCACGACCTCCAACCACTCCTTCAACTAGGCAGATTAGACAGGAGTCACATACTCTCTCACAGAAGGGCCTCTTTGCCACGTCGGCACCTCTTCTTCAACTGTCCTTCCGTCCACACACACTGTCCTCGCCAACAGTCCTGGACACAAGCTGCCCTGCAGCCTATCCTACTACTAAAGTATTAATGCTATACTGCAATATACATACGCAAATATCGTGGCCTCTGTAGCCTACTCAAACAAGGGGTAGTGGGAGGGAAATTTGATCTACCTTACATTCCTGTTTCACGACGCCTGTCCCTCGATGGTGTGAGGTTCCACGCTTCCTGAGTCGGTCCTTGACGATCCAGGAACGTTCCACTAGTCCTCAGGTGTCGTGCAGCCTTCGTGTCCTCGCCGATCAAATCCCAGAGATTCAGCTATCCCAATCCTGGTTCACCAGTGGGCACTGAGCTAATCACTATATGCACACAATCTTCCCTTTCACATGGCGTTGCTCCTTGTCCTAGGAACGGTGTCATCCCTCCAAAACTCTCAGTGAATGTGACCCGGTCACAGCTAAGCCTGTCCGCCACACCTTTCCAGGCCCTTAGCGTCGAGCGGCGGCGCCCAGTGTCGTCGCCGACCAATTTTCCAAGTTTGGCACTCTTCCGCTCAATGAACTTGGCTTCTTTCTTGCTTCCCAGAAGCGCAGGGTCTCCAATAACGATGGTGGGCTGCGATGGCTAAGTTAATCCACTGAATAAGGCTTGTAGAGCCTCAAATCCTCGAGAGCTGACCGAGGCACGTCCTCTCACCTCCACAGTCAGGTCAACTCTGATGTTGGCGCCGCCTGGGGCACTTGGTGACTTACGACGGGCTCTGAATGGTCGCCCGTGACCCACGCCACCCAATCTGCACACGGCTAGCATTTTCTACAAAACGGCGGATCTGCAAGTAGGGGGTACTCTTTAATTTATATCACGGCGCCACTTTCCCCTTTACCTACAAACTTATTTTGTAAATTTCTCCCTTATCTGGCGGCCGGTCTGGTCGCCACATATACCAACAGACTCCCTGTATCTCAGAGAATCAGTAGGGAGAGCTGATAAAACTCTTAAAGCAGGAAAACGAGAGAAATCGGAAAGGGCACCGTAACACAACTTAGTTTATTCAATAAAGTACTAACTACTACAAGAAAAAATAGGAAATATCAATGACGTTACTCGAAATCATTCCTGTGACACTATCAATGACAGCTAGATACCAGCCCCTCGGACTGCATAATGAACTAACTCGAACATAAGCGTGAACACAGAGGAATCAACAAGAAACAAGAACTAACAGATCTATAATCACAATTACAACAAATGACACAGTGGGTTCTGAAACACGTCTCCAGTAACCTCCTACTATTCTACGCCTCAGTGCAGTCTGCTCCTGCAATGGCGGTTACAATGCAATCAAATCAGTAGTCTTTCAATGACAACAATGACTAATGGGTTCACTGGCAACTCCAGCAACCCTTCCTCAAATTAATCCTTACGTTAACACTCCGTACCACGGACGATCAACAATCAGTAACAATGGATTTACGTTAATAACTCAATAACATTTACGTTAATAACAAAAAAACATTTACGTTAATTTAATAACTCTTACAACTGTCACTAGTAACGTAGAAATTACACAACACTCAACCCGTCGAGCATTCAGTGAGAAAATCCCATTAATCCCTGTACTACAAGACAGCTGATTAATCTCTTTACTAGTTACGTTACTTTACGTTAATCGGTTACTAATCACTCTGCGATGGTAAACTCTGATTTACAATGTCGAAAGTGCCAAGAGAACGGTAATCACTCGTGATTACTTTTAGAGTAATTAATTATTATCCTCAAGATCAATAATTCAACAATTAAATGCGCATCCTTTCACACTGGCTCAGCAATTTACATTAAGGTATGAATTCTGTCTGAGCCTTCCATACTCAAACAAATTCAGGTGACTAATAACCGTAATTAGCACCACGTTTACGTTATTCTAAAATGACGTTACTCCTCCCACGAGTCAATCAAGTGCCAGTACTTCCGGCCAGATAAATAACAACGTTACGTTAATGGAACAATTGAGCCTTCGCGTGAGTCGATCAAACAAGGATCGAGGTTAATTACTTTGACTACCTGAAACACGTCAATTACCCGGCCCACTGACCGTTAATTACGACAGAAAACACTCTAATTCTATCTGGCTGATGGCTAGGCTCCCTGAGACTACCGTAGCGATTTTCAGGAAAGTAAATTAACCCATACGTATTCTACGTTACTCAAATTGTCAAAGAACAAATTCTCTTAAAGCAATGGGCGTTCCCTTGGTTACGTTATATTAATTGCCTCGCAATCACCTCACTGGATACTGGACTTCGATATCCTACCAGATAAACAGGAGAATATAAAACCCAAGTACTCGTCTACAGCCGAGTTCACCCACGACAATGACAAATCACACTAACAAATCACAGTGATTTACGTTACAATCCGATTGCAATGACAATACTGTAGATCCTAGTAAAATAACATACAGGACATGAACCCTCTAGAACACTGCCCCACAATGACTTTACTGAACTGCAATTACATACGGTGTTTGCTCAACACTACCAACAATCACTAACAATGACAACTCCTTTGCAATAACACACACGGCAAGTACTCAAATTTCCAAGTATTAGAATACTGCACAACACTTACTTACAGTTGCAAATGACCAACAGTGCACTCTAAATAACCCCTTAGAACACTGGTCCACACATTGCAATCACCACAGTAAATAAAACAATAACACTGGGCACCGAGACACTACGATCATATATATATTTACTACTGAAACATGTAGCCTACAGCTATCAAACGTTATTGGGAACATTAAGGAGATCTCGCACTCCTTAAATCACATGGGTGAGTGAATTATCGATCCCGCAGGCTGATAAACACTCTCGAGAATTACGTTACTCGACAGAGCGACGGCTGTCACTGCAGACAGCCTCATCACTCACCAAATTCTACCAAAATTACGTTAATACTGCAACCACAATACATATATTTATAAATCATAATTGTCACAGCCCTAGGAACAATACAAGAAATTACCACACTGTGGTACACTCCACAATAATCATCGCCAGGAATAACTGACGTTACACACACTAACCTGAACGCTTAGTGTTGGAATTCCACACTTGCAAGACTACACATGAAATGATATCACTCTGTCCCACGGACAATCAAAATTATTTAATTACCACAATGGAATAATATAAATATTACATATACTCTATTCCTGTGTGTACCCACACACACACACACACACCGTACGTCTGTGTACACAAGACGTAAGTACCTCTGGACTGACAAGGTGACAAAAAGGTGTGATTATCTCCTCGTCCACACTTCACTTCACCTCCACAGGTGCTGTGTGACAATGTGACGGAACACCTGACTTTAAATTCGAGCTTTAGAGACTAACTGATCACCAGAAATACACACATAAGTACTTACTCATTCACTCTGGCGGCTTACACACACTTCCCCTACATCAGGCACCCCGCTACAGGTGGCTGGCTGGCTCATAGCAGTGGTAGGCGGCTTAAGCAGAGACCTCCCCACCCTTCCCGAGCAAGCGTAGCGCCCCCAACACTTTTGGCACCAAAACACTGACTCGAGATTTTCCACAAATTTCTATGAGAAAACTGCCCCTGTACACTTGGCACGAATTTCCCCGTTCCCATCGACTGCTACAAAGCACTAGCAGGCATTATCTATAATCACTGGTATGGGATCTACGAGTCTGTACCTGATCGTATGCACATTACCCCACTATCCCAGAACTTTTTTCACTCTCTAACTTTCTACCCCTCGACGATGACTCCAGCTGGATTCTGACTGTGCAGCTGGCGGTTTGGCAGAGGTGGTAGTGGAAGAGCTGAGGAGACAGTCACCACGACGTCGTCTTGCCCAATTTGGCCGAATGGGCATGAGAGAAACGTCCGGGTATGATGGTGACTGGAGCAGAATGAAGCAGGAGGTAGAAATGCCAGCTATTCCCGCATCCTCCTCGAAATAACCAATGAGAGGAAGGCATACAGCGGCCTACCCCTCTCAACCAATCAGCAACTGGGTAGCATGGCCCCTAGGGCGACTCCAAGATAGCTGACCAACATGGCGGCTCAAGATGTTTACTAAGACGGCGGCTGTTTCCATGACGACGACTCAAGTGGCTAGCGCACGGGAGGCCCACAGCTCACCCACGCCGTCCCAGGCCTAGCTTGTTTCCCGCGCAAACTTGAGTCTCGCTCAAGCCATACAATGAGATGATGCTATCAGCATCTCTCTGTCCACAGACGTGCTACCCCGGCCAGGGCAACATTTCTGGACTGCTGATGACTAGGGCTCTCACATGAGCCCAAACACTAGATGTTTCGGTTGCTGGTTACCAAACTTAAGTCCGCACACTTAACAAGTGCACTTAGCAAGTGTACTGGCCTCCACAAGCATAAGAGCACTATTGTAAGTGAGCTGGTGAACCATCTCACAAGTGCTCGATCCAGCAGGTGTCTAATCTTCACCTTTAGTAATTCTCAATGGAATAGTTGGTATTTTTTTTAGCAGAGGAACTTAGTTTCTAGTTTTAAAATACTTCCATTGATAGCCGTTAACTACAATAGGAATGGATAGACTGGTTGTTCTGTGCAAAAAGCCTTTTCTCTTCACTTGTACTAAGTGACCCAAACAAAATGCGGCATTACACTATTAGTAAGGCAATACAGAACAAAGAAAAATTGTAGCATTACGCTATTAGTTAAATATTCAAAACATATAACACGCAATATTTCACAGGCTTTTAAACTATTACATGTTTTTTTTTTCAAGCAAATAAGGTTCCTTTAAGCGGTTCAACACATCAAACATAATGTTCACAGATTTAATTTTTTCCCATTTTTTATCGAGTTTGTAGATTTAATTTTAAACAAAGGTGTGCAACTAGTCCATGAACTAAGAGGGGTGAGTTAGGAAGAAAGACTTTATGAAATATTCACCACACCATGCTGGAAGACAGAAGAGTTTGGGGAGACATGATCACTACCTACAAATTCTAATATTTTTTGTTAACTGTGTGATCACAACATATACTTCATGGTCTCTTGTTTTGCCTCTCACTAGTCAATACACACAATTTTTGTATCATTTTTTTACTAAAATAGCACTCCGATACATCTTTGCACATTTAAATTTTTCATTGACACGTGCACAGCCATCAAAGAGAATCTCACTTCTGCATGGATGTTTTGTGTGTTAAATAAACCGTTCTTACCTAGCTTATCGTTTTCTTTGAGAAACTTATATGTGGTGATCATATCTCCTGAGTCCACACAAATAACCTACACATCACCCAACTTCTGTTTTCAAATCATAGCTCGCATCTAATTTACTGTTATATTTTTTTGCAGAAACTAAGTTTTGAGAATTTGCACAAAGTCACCAATTACTATTCATATCATCAAAGTTATTCTCAGAGTTTTTTTAGTTTAAAAAAATACTTCCACCATCCTACATCCATATTGTGAGAGAGAAGGCAAACATAACTTGGTTATTGCATCTAGTTTTAAAATGGGGTAAGAATAAGAAGAGTCATGTTCCATAAAAAATATTTTACAGCATTCATTATTTATGAGAAGTAAGAGGGAAACAGGATCCACACTTACAATTTTCAAGCATTACAACGCTATCGAGGTAAATATAACATAAATAATGACAATAATGTAGTACGCGATTAGCCAGCTAATCAAAAACTTAACATAACAGACATGATTTCACAGAGTTTTAACCTTTGCATGTTTCCTCTTCACTTGTGCTAAGTGAGTCAGACAAAATGTGGCATTGCACTATTAGCAAGGCAGTACATACCAAAAGACAAAAAGTAGCAATACTCTATTAGCTAGATAGTCAAAACATATAACACGCATTATTTCACAGGCTTTTTTTTTCTAGCAAATAAGGTTCCTTTCAGCAGTTCAACACATCAAACATAACGTGCACAGATTTAGTTTTTTCCCATTTCTTATCAAGTTTGTAGATTTACTTTTAAACAAAGGTGTGCCACCAGTCCACGAAATAAGAGGGTGACTTAGGAGGAAAGAAAAGGTATTGTGAAATATGCACCACACCACGCTGGAAGACAGAAGAGTTTGGGGAGACGTGATCACTACCTACAAAACCTCCTCCTCTTTCTCTCATTAGTCAATAAACATCCTTTGCATCATTTCTTGACAAAAATAGCACTCCAAAACATATGTGGTCATTTTTATTCTCATTGTCACACTTATAGTCAACAGCAATTTGTTTTGCAGAGTGACGAAATTTCACGGTGTGCACAGTTTTAAGAGAGTTCACAGTGTATTAATTACGGTCGTGGATATGTTATGTTATGTTAATGAAGATCATTGCTTCTTATTTTTACCCATTTTTCTACGCCATGCTTTTCAATCTTCTCATGTACTTTTTCAAATAAAGTTTGCTTACTGTTTTCCAGTAGATTCGCTTCACACTACTTATATTAATCAACTTTCAAATTCTTTACAACTTCAGTTCAGTTCAGTTTCTTTCCAATATCACGGCTTTTTGTTGTTTCCCTCTGTCAGTATCTAGTTCAAGATGTCGTATTATCAATGTCATTACTGTACGTCAACAAATTATTTTTTAGTTAATTCAAATTATTTTGTGCACATCACACGGTTACCGCTTATTGTCCACCGCTGATGTGTGAATCATATTTCCTCTTTCACAAAAACATATATATATTTATACTTGAACACTACCCTCACAGTCTTTTATGCTCATCATCACGGCTATGAGGAGGTTCATTACTCAGAGTCCAAGCGAAAAACACCTACCTGCAACTCTCCTAGTGTTACTGCCTCCAGAACTTGTCTTTCCCACATTCAGTAAAAATGACTACTGACGTTACTTGAATGACTGCTTTTACTGGCAGAGATTTGATTTAATTTGATAGAAGAAGAAAATTGGCCGCCCATTCATGCCGGAGGGGGGCGGTGCGACGTACGACCCCACCTCCTTAATGCTAACACAGGTCATTTAAGCGGGAAGTCAAAGACTATACACTGGTCCTGAGTGCTCTGCCAGCCTGTGGTGTTGGTGCTGGTGGTATGTAGTGTACCCTGCTATGTGGTTGGAGGGGGAGAGGATGGACAGGACTGACTATGGTAGAGACAGATGTTGACATTCACAACAGTTATGCCTCAACCTTCGAAGAGGTGACCCCATGTGGTCATGTGGTGTCACTCCTCAGACCTATGTGGTGGGTATGAGCTGCATATACTTAGCGCTCTGGAAGCAGAGTAGGGGGAGGGGGTGCTAAACACTCCTCGAGTCTGTCATGAAAACTAATCACCCGCGGAGACCCACACCAGAGGCAGAGAATTGGTAAAATATATATACACTACATAAAACAGACACCAGAATGAGAGAGACCATGTGTGTGTGTGTGTGTGTGTGGCCCCACCGACCCATGCGAAGCAAGGTGAGTGAGGGAGGGAGAGAGCGGGGGTGGCCCATGCCACTGTTGTGCGAGCTGACCAACCCCACCCACACTGATTACACAAAACCAGTTAAAGGTCATTGACACACGCCATTTGCTGCTGAGACGCCCTACCGCCAACACAGCTTTGTCTGACGTGTAAACTAATCACCGTCATTGAACACAAGTGACACAAACAGAATTGGGTGAGAAAGTTATACGTTTCTTTTTCCTACATATAATAGACATTGTTTAAGAAAAATAATGTGTCCCCCCACTATCAGACAAAAGCTTCCACCTACTCCCCTCCCCTCTCCCCCTTTCCCCTCCTTCACATGCCATACCCATCTTAAGAGCCTGGTCTCCTACCCTGTCAGGGGTAGGGGGACCCCTCCCTCCTCAATATATCCTTGTCAGGGTTGGGGGGGGGTCCTCCCTTCTCAACATATCCTACATACTCTTATTTAACAATATATTTATGTATATCTTCACGATTAACTCTACGGCACATACTCATACTTATTCATCTACTACTATTGCTCACCTGTTCACGTGTTCATTACTCCTCTTCCTATACTTACCCTACATGACTAACATACCCCTACATGCTGCTGCCCCACTCCAACATGATTCTACCCAGTGTCAAGTGCCGCGCAGTTGGACGGCACCCGCGCACACCCCAGGGAACCCCTACAACCATGTGTGACTACATACCTGTGCACCACCTGAGCAGGGGGGCCTAATGGGCTCACCTGCTCAGGTGCTGCGCACGGGTGTAGTCGCACTTTACACTACTCATGAGTGTGTGTGTACTCACCTTGTTGTACTCTCCTAGTTGTGTTTGTAGGGGTTGAGCTCTGGCTCTTTGGTCCCGCCTCTTAACTGTCAATCAACTAGTGTACAGATTCCTTAGCCTACTGGGCTCAATCATATCTACATTTGAAACTGTGAATGGAGTCAGCCTCCACCACATCACTACTAATGCATTCCATTTGTTAACTATTCTGACACAAAAAAAATCTTTCTAATGTCTCAGTATCTGATCTGGGTATTAAGTTTCGACCTGTGTTCCCTTGTTCGTTTTCCACCCATGCTTAAGAGTTTGTCTTTGTCCACCCTGTCAATTCCTATGAGAATTTTGCAGGTGGTTATCATTTCTCCCCTTTCTATGCTTTCCAGTGATGAGAGGGTCAGCGCCCTTAGCCTTTCCACGCAGCTTATACCTCTCAGTTCCAGGACCAGTCTGGTGGCATTCTTCTGAATCTTCTCTAACTTTGTCTTGTGTTTAACTAGGTATGAACTCCAGGCTGCATACCTTTGACAGTGCCACACCAGAGATTAGTGCGAAAGCTGGAGATGCAGGCAGGAGTGAAAGGGAAGATACTCCATAAGATAAGTGAGTACCTAAGTAACAGGAGGCAGCGAGTCACTGTTCAGAGTGAGGTCTCAGATTGGCGAGACGTTACCAGTGGGATCCCACAGGGTTCAGTCCTTGGACTCATACTCTTTCTTATATATATGTAAATAATCGTCCAGATGGAATAGAATCATTTTTCTCAATGTTAGCTGATGATGCAAAAATTATGAGGAGCATTAAGACGGAGGAAGACAGTATGAGATTACAAGATGATCTAGACAGACTGAATGAACGGTCCAACAAATGGCTACTAAAGTCCAACTCGAGTAAATGTAAGGTAAGGAAACTAGGCAGTGGAAACAGAAGGCCAGACACAGGATACAAAATGGAAAATGAAGTCCTTCATGAAAAGGAGAGAGATAAGGATCTAGGAGTTGATATCACACCAACCTTGTCAACTGAAGTTCACATTAAAAGAATAACATCTGCGGCATATGCGAGGCTGGCTAACATCAGAACTGCCTTCAGGAACCTGTGTAAGAAATCATTCAGAACCTTGTATGCCACATTTGTAAGACCAATCCTGGAGTATGCGGCCCTAGCATGGAGCTCGTAACTTGTCAAGCACATAGACGAAGCTTGAAAAAGTTCAGAGATATGCCACTAGGCTAGTCCCAGAACTAAGAGGCATGAGTTACGAAGAAAGGCTGCGAGAAATGCACTTCACGACACTAGAAGACAGAAGAGTAAGGGGAGACATGATCACTATCTAAAAATATCTCAGAAAAATTGACAGGGTAGCTAAAGATAAACTGTTTAACACGGGAGGTATGCAAACAACGGGGCACAGGTGGAAACTGAGAACCCAAATGAGCCACACGGACGTTAGAAAGAACTTTTTCAGTGTTAGAGTTGTTAACGGATGGAATGCATTAGGCATTGATATGGTGGAGGCTGACTCCATACACAGTTTCAAATGTAGATATGATAGAGCCCTGTAAACTCAGGAATCTGTACATCAGTTTATTGACAGTTGAGAGGCGGGACCAAAGAGCCAGAGCTCAACCCTCGCAAGCACAATTAGATGAGTACAATTAGATTAGTACTCAGCGACCTCCCCCCTACTCCCCACCTCCCCACCGTACCACCCTCTCTCACAATAAACACAGACCTCTCTCCCTCCCCCTGCCTCTGTCCCTCTCTCGCCCTCTCCCTCTCACCCATCACTCCCACATCCGCACACTTCCCCCAACACGCACGCACACTCGCACACCGGGGGTTGATGTTGACTAATACAATCACTAGGGAACAAAAAAGGGATCAAGCAGAATGGTCAGAAAACAGAACACAGGTGGAGGAGAGGAACAGGGCGCGTCATACATGTAGATGACTGTTCGTGCATGGAGTGAAATCACTGAGGAATTGGTAGACATGAGGGAAATCATAAGTAAACTTCAGAATGAACTAAGTGCAGCGCAAGAAGAGATGCCAAATCTAAAAACAGGATCTCTTCAGACTCTGGCCCCAGGCAATCAATCCCCTGGTAGCAGGTGAGGTAGCAATGGCAGGGACCCCTACAATGGGTGCCACCTTTATTGAAATGCTGAAGAGCCCAGATACCATTCCACAGTCATGGAAGTTGTAATAGAAAGCAGTAACTTCACAGGAGGAAGCTAGATACACGAGCCAGCTACTGGAAAGGAAAAGAGCTGTAGTAGTGATAGGTGTTAAGGAACAAGATGGTTCCACAAGGGATGAATGGAGGAGATAGGTATGGAAGGGGCTGAAAAAACATAAACAAGTTTTTCCGAAATGACCAGTACAACAAAGACAAAGACCGGTTGATTAAGGTAATACTCAGAAAGAAGACATACTAGTCTTCTTTCTAAGTATTACCATCAAGGTGGACATACTAGTAAAAAAGAGAAAACTGAAATATGTAGCGGATAACAGACAGGTATTCCTTCAGAAGGACATGACCAGGGAAGAGATAATACAGGAAGCAGATGCAAGGAGAAGGCGAAGGTTGATGGAAGGGAGCCAGGGAACCTCAACCTCCAACCCAGCAATCCCAGAAGGGAGTGGAGAACATCAATCCAGCAATTCGGGAACCCCAGAGGGGACTGCAACATCCCAACTCACCACCCCATAGGTGCCCCCCCCCCCCACTCCACCCCAAGCACAGACCCTTCCTTCCCCTACACAATGCCCACCATTGCGCTTGCGGGGGTTTAGCCTTGTCTCTTTGATCCCACCTCTCAACTGTCAATCAACTGTTGTACAGATTCCCGCTTCTACTGGGCTCTATCATATCTACTTTTGAAATTGTGTATGGAGTCAGCCTCCACCACATCACTTCCTAGTCCATTTCATTTACTAACTACTCTGACACTGAAAAAAATATTCTAATGTGTCTGTGGCTCATTTGGGTACTACATTTCCACCTGTGTCCCCCCTTGTTCGTGTTCCATCTATGGTGAAGAGTTTGCCTTTGTCCACCCTGTCAATTTCCATGAGAATTTTGTAGGTGGTTATCATGTCTCCCCTTACTCCTCTGTTGTCCATGGACGTGAGGTTCAGCTCCTTCAGATTTTCCTCGTACCTCATACTCTCACTTCCGGGACAAGTCTGTTGGTATACCGCTGAACCTTGTCTAACTTTGTCTTGTGTTTAACTATATATGGACTCCAGCCAGGAGCTACATATTCCAGGAATAGTTTGACATAAGTAGTATACAGGGACCTGACCGATTCCTTTCTCAAGTTTCTAAAGGAAGTTCTTATGTTGGCCAACCTAGCATATGCCACTGATGATATCCTTTTGATGTGGGCTTCTGGGGAGAGGTTCGGTGTGATATCAACCCCCAGATCTTTCTCTCGATTTGACTTCTGCAGGTTTTCACCTCCCAGATGGTACCTTGTGTTCAGCCTTCTGCTTCCTTCGCCTAATTTTATTATTTTACACTTTCCTGAGTTGAACTTTAGCAGCCATTTACTAGACCATTCCTCCAGTTTGTCCATGTCATCCTGAAGTCTCGGTCTAACCTCATCTGTCTTGATTCTTCTTATAATTTTTGCACCATCAGCAAACATTGAGAGAAACGAGTCTATACCCTCCGGAAGATCGTTCACATATATTAGAAACTGAATGGGTCCAAGTGCAGAGCCCTGTGGGACTCCGCTGGTGACATCTCGCCACTCTGATGTCTCTCCCCTCACCAGTTACTCGCTGTGTCCTGTGTACTCAACTAGTTGTACTCACCTAGTTGTGCTTGCGGGGGTTGAGCTCTGGCTCTTTGGCAACGCCTTTCAACCATCAATCAACAGGTGTACAGGTTTCTGAGCCTATTGGGCTCTATCATATCTATACTTGAAACTGTGTATGGAGTCAGCTTCCATCACATTATTTCCTAATGCATTCCATGTGTCAACCACTCTGACACTAAAAAAGTTCTTTCTAATATCTCTGTGGCTCATTTGGCCACTTAGTTTCCACCTATGTTTCTTAGTGCGTGTGTCCCTTGTGTTAAATAGCCTGTCTTTATCAACCCTGTCGATTCCCTTGAGAATCTTGAATGTAATGATCATGTCCCCCTGAACTCTTCTGTCTTCCAACGAAGTGAGGTTTAATTCCCGTAGTCTCTCCTCGTAGCTCATACCTCTCAGCTCGGGTATCAGTCTAGTGGCAAACCTTTGAACCTTTTCCAGTTTAGTCTTATGGTTGACTAGATATGGACTCCATGCTGGAGCCGCATATTCCAGGATTGGTCTGACATATGTAGTATATAATGTTCTGAAAGATACCTTATAAAAGTTTCTAAAAGCCGTTCTTATGTTAGCCAACCTGGCATATGCTGCTGATGTTATCCTCTTGATATGAGCTTCAGGGGACAGGTCTGGCGTGATATCAGCCCCCAGGTCTTTCTCTCTCTCTCTAAGTCTTGAAGTATTTAATCTCCCAAATGATACCTTGTATCTGGTCTCCTGCTTCCTATCCCTAGCGCTATTACATTACAGTAGCTTGGGTTAAACTCTACCAGCCATTTGTTCGACCATTACTGCAGCTTGTCCAGGTCTTCTTGAAACCTCAAACTGTCCTCCTCTGTCTTAATCCTTCTCATAATTTTGGTGTCGTCAGCAAACATTGAGAGGAATGAGTCTATACCCTCTGGGAGATCATTTACGTATATCAGAAACAGGATGGGTCCGAGTACAGAGCCCTGTGGGACTCCACTGGTTACTTCACGCCATTCTGGGGTCTCACCCCTCAATGTAACTCTCTGCTTCCTATTGCTTAGGTACTCCCTTATCCGCTGGAGCGCCCTACCAGTTACTCCAGCCTGTTTCTCCAGCTTATGCATCAACCTTTTATGGGGTACTGTGTCAAAGGCTTTCCGACAGTACAAAAAAATGCAGTCCGCCCATCCTTCTCTTTCTTGCTTAATCTTTGTCACCTGTTCAAAGAATTCCAATAAGCCTGTAAGGCAAGATTTACCCTCCCTGAACCCATGTTGATGGGTTGTCACGAAGTCTCTTCTCTCCAGATGTGTTACTAGGTTTTTTCTCACAATCTTCTCCATCACCTTGCATGGTATACAAGTTAAGGACACTGGCCTGTAGTTCAGTGCCTCTTGTCTGTCACCCTTTTTGTATATTGGTACTACATTAGCAATCTTCCATATTTCTCGTAGGTCTCCCGTTTTCAGTGACCTACTATACACTATGGAGAGTGGCAAGCAAAGTCCTCCTGCTCACTCTTTCAATACCCATGGTGAGATTCCATCCAACCCAACAGCTTTTCTCATATCCAGCTCCAATAGGTGCTTCTTGACCTCATCTCTTGTAATTTCGAACCATTTCTAAGTCACCTGATTTGCTGCCACCTCTCCTAGTACAGGTGACTTCTCCCTGTTCTATTGTAAAGACCTCCTGGAACCTTTTGTTGAGTTCTTCACACACCTCTTTGTCATTCTCTGTGTACCTGTCCTCGCCCACCCTAAGTTTCATCACCTGTAGCTTCACTGTTGTCTTCCTCCTGAAGTGACTGTTTAGTAGCTTTGGTTCGGTCTTGGCTTTATTAGCTATATCATTTTCATATCTTTCCTCAGCTGCTCTTCTCACACTAACATACTCGTTCCTGGTTCTCTGGTATCTCTCTCTACTTTCTGGTGTTCTGTTATTACTGAAGTTCCTCCATGTCCTTTTGTTCAGCTCCTTTGCTTTCGTACATTCCTTATTAAACCACTGATTCTTCCTTTGCGTCTCTGTTTTTTCCTGTCGGGCTGGGACAAACCTGCTTACAGCCTCCTGACATTTTTGGGTGACATAGTCCATCATGTTTTGTACGGACTTGGTTCCGAGTTCTGTGTCCCAATGTATATCCCATAGGAATTTATTCATCTCCACATAGTTTCCCTTTCGGTACGCCAGCCCTTTGTTTCCCATTTTTTTTTTGAGGTGATAATTCCTAGCTCAACCAGGTACTCAAAGCTCAATACACTATGATCACTCATTCCCAAGGGGGCTTCCAACTTAACTTCCCTTATATCCGACTCATTTAGGGTAAATAACAGATCAAGTAAGGCTGGTTCTTCCCCTCCTCTCATTCTTGTTGGTCCCTTGACGTGTTGACTTAGAAAGTTTCTTGCTGCCACGTCCAGCAGCTTAGCTCTTTATGTGTCTGGGCCTCCATGTGGGTCTCTTTTCCCCCAATCTATCTTCCCATAGTTGAAGTCTCCCATGATTAGTAGTCTGGATCCGTTCCTGCTAGCCACAGAAGCTGCTCTCTCTATTATATTGATGGTGGCCAAGTTGTTTCTATCATATTCCTGTCTGGGTCTTCAGTCATTCGGTGGGAGGTTATATATGACTTCTACTATAATTTTCTGTCCTCCAGTTGCTATGTAGTCACTGAAACCTTCACAGTTCTGAATTACCATCACTTCGAAACTCCAACCTTCTCTTATTAGCAAAGCTACACCACCTCCTCCTCTCCTTTCTCTCTATTTCCTCAGAACATAGTAGCCCTGTGGAAACATTGCGTTTGTTATGGTTTTCGTTAGCTTTGTTTCTGTGAGTGTTATTATGTCTGGGTTTTCTTCTAGTGCCAATTCTCATCTATGTTAGTGTACATTGCTTTGAAGCTCACTTTCTTCTGTTCATTTTCATGTCCTTTCCTTGGCGAGCATTCTGCTGGTGTGAGAAGCTGTTCCATGGGTGAGAAGATCTGTGAGGTGGTTTGCAGGGTCTCAGAGGATTTTGGGGTGGGGGGTGGGGGTTCAAGGGAAGAGGGGACAGGTAAGGTGTGGGTTAAGGAGATAGGGGGGACATGGAGGATACAGGGTGAGGGGGAGGAGGGATAGAGAGATTATGGGATGAAGGGGGAGAGGGACAGGGGGGATGGTGGGAGGGGGGACATGATGGGAATAGGGAAGGGGTGGCAGGGTCAGAATGGGAGGGAGGGAGGGTTGGGTGGGGGCAGGTAGGGTGAAGGGAAGGGAGGGTTTCTATGCAAAGGAGGGGGGTGTTGGTGTTGCCCTCCCCACTGGTGTTGCTGGGATGCTGGTTTTGGATTCCCCTCTGGTCTCTGGGACTGTTGTGTTTGGGGCTGTGATTTCCTGGTTTGCTCCTCTCTCCCTGCGCTTCCTCCTTGCCTCTGCTGCCCTGGCACTCTCCTCCTTCGTCCTGTCCCTCTGCAGGACAGGGCCGCCTCTTAACTGTCAATCAACTGTTTACTAACTACTTTTTTTTTTTTCCCACACCACACACACACACCCCAGGAAACAGCCCGTGACAGCTGACTAGCTCCCAGGTACCTATTTACTGCTAGGTAACAGGGGCACTTAGGGTGAAAGAAACTTTTGCCCATTTGTTTCTGCCTCGTGCGGGAATCGAACCCGCGCCACAGAATTACGAGTCCTGCGCGCTATCCACCAGGCTACGAGACCCCAGTTTGACAGTTTGACACACACAGTGTGTGTGTGTGTGTGTGTGTGTGTGTGTGTATGTGTGTGTGTGTGTGTGTGTGTGTGTGTGTGTGTGTGTGTGTGTGTGTGTACGTATTTACTCACCTATTTGTGCTTGCAGGATCGAGCATTGACTCTTGGATCCCGCCTTTCCAGCCATAGCTTGTTTACAGCAATGACTCCTGTCCCATTTCCCTATCAAACCTAATTTTAAAATTATGAATAGAGTTTGCTTCCACAACCTGTTCCTCAAGTGCATTCCATTTTTCCAATACTCTCACACTAAAAGAAAACTTCCTAACATCTCTGTGATTCATCTGAGTTTCCAGTTTCCACCCATGTCCCCTCGTTCTGTTATTATTACGTGTGAACATTTCATCTATTTCCACTTTGTCAATTCCCCTGAGTATTTTATATGTCCCGATTATATGTCCTCTCTCCCTTCTTTTCTCTAGTGTCGTATTGTTCAGTTCCTTCAGACGCTGTTCATATACCATTCCTCGTAACTCTGGAACAAGCCTCGTCACAAACCTCTGAACCGTCTCCAGTTTTCTTATGTGTTTCTTCAGGTAGGGACTCCATGATGGCGCGGCATACTCTAAGACTGGTCTCACGTAGGCAGTGTAAAGCGCCATAAAAGCTTTATCACTTAGGTTTCTGAATGAAGTTCTAATTTTCGCCAGTGTAGAGTACGCCACTGTCGTTATCCCATTTATATGTGCCTCAGGAGTTAGATTAGGTGTTACGTCCACTCCCAGGTCTCTTTCTCGAATCGTTACAGGTAGGCAGTTCCCCTTCATTGTGTACTGTCCATTTGGTCGCCTATCACCTGATCCCATTTCCATAACTTTAAATTTACTCGTGTTAAACTCCAGTAGCCATTTCCCTGACCATCTCTGCAACCTGTTTAAGTCCTCTTGGTGGATCCTACAATCCTCATCTGTCACAACTCTTCTCATTAATTTTGCATCATCCGCAAACATTGACATGTAGGATTCCACTTCTGTAAACATATCATTTACGTAAATTAGAAAGAGGATTAGTCCCAGCACCGATCCTTGAGGTACTCTGCTCGTTACTGTACGTCAGTCCGACTTCTCGCCCCTTACCATTACCCTCTGGCTTCTTCCTGTTAGGTAGTTCCTTACCCATGCTAGGGCCATTCCGCTTACTCCTGCCTGCCTCTCAAGTTTATATAGCAGTCTCATGTGCGGTACTGTATTAAAGACCTTTTGGCAGTCCAGAAATATGCAGTCTGCCCAGCCTTCTCTGTCCTGCCTTACACTTGTCACTTTTTCATAGAATTCTAAAAGGTTTGTTAGGCATGATTTCCCTGTCCAGAACCCATGTTGGTGCTTGTTTACAAACCCAATGCTCTCCAGGTGCTCAACAAGTCTTAGCCTAATTATTCTTTCAATTATTTTGCAGGGGATGCTTGTCAGTGATACGGGTCGGTAGTTAAGTGCCTCCTCTCTATCGCCTTTCTTAAAAATCGGTACGACATTTGCTTCCTTCCAGCAACTAGGCAATTCCTCTGACATAAGTGACTCATTAAAGATCATTGCCAGAGGCACGCTGAGAGCCTGCACTGCCTCTTTTAATATCCACGGTGATATTTTGTCTGGTCCAACCGCTTTAGTTGCATCCAGTGTTGTCAACTGTCTCATTACCTCCTCTGCTGTCACCTCTATATCTGATACACTTTCATCTAGGGTAATCTCTTCTAACAATGGGAGCCGCTGAGGCTCGGTTGTGAACGCTCCATGGAAACTTGCATTCAGTACCTCGCAGATTTCCTTGTCGTTTTCTGTATATGCCCCTTCTGTTTTCCTCAGTCGTGTCACTTGGTCATTTACCTACATCTTCCTTCTTATATGGCTATATAGTAATTTAGGTTGCTTTTTCGCTTTGATTGCAATATAATTCTCATGATTTCTTTCCGACACTCGTCTTATGTTAATGTAATCGTTCCTAGCTCTGTTACATCTAATCCTGTTGTCCTCTGTCCTTTGTCTTCTGTACTTCCTCCGCTCCCTCCTGCTTCTCACTTTTGCTTCCTGACACTGTCTATTAAACCATGGGTTATTATATTCCCTCTTGCTTTTTTCCTTTACCGTGGGAATATATCTCTCTTCAGCCTCCTTGCATTTACATATGACTTGGTTAATCATACCTTGCACTGTTTTTCCTCTAATTTCTTCCTCCCACTGCACTCCTCCCAGGTAGTCCCTTATCGTTCTGTAGTCCCCTTTCCAGTAATCAAGTCTCCTTTCCCGGACCTCTTATCCTTTGGTCACAATTTTAAGTTCCATCACGTAGTCAAAGACTAGGACACAATGGTCACTGGCTCCTAGTGGTATTTCATGTTCCAAATGCTCGATGTCTTCTACATTCTGGGTGAAAATGAGGTCTAATAAGTTGAGCGTATCCCCTCCTCTTTCCCTAGTGTCTTCCTTCGCATGCTGTGTTAGGAAATTCCTGTCAATAACGTCTACCAGCTTCGCTCCCCAGGTCTCCTCCCCGCCATGGGGGATTCCTTGTTTCCCAATCTATCTCTCCGTGATTTAGGTCCCCCCATGACCAGCAGCTTCGCTCTCATTCTATGCGCTACTGTTGCTGCCCTCTGCAGTTCATCTATACATGCCTTGTTGCTGTCCTCATACTCCTGCCTGGGCCTTCTACTGTTTGGAGGGGGATTGTAGAGTATCAAGATTACAATCTTCTTCCCATCCACTGTCAGAGTTCCATGTATGGAGCTCGTACTTTCATTGGTACCCGGATTTTCCAGCTCATCAAACTTCCATATACGCTTTATTAGGAGTGCCACTCCCCCTCCCTGTCTCTGTGTCCTTTTCTTTTCTTATCACCTGGTACCCCTCTGGAAAGATCGCATCCGAGATCATGCCATTTATTTTAGTTTCCACTATTGTCACTATGTCTGGGTCTGCCTCACTAACTCTTTCTTTTATCTCTTCTGCTTTATTGGATACCCCATCAGCATTGGTGTACCAAACCTTGAGACTCTTCTTGGAACTCTGGTGCCAGAGTTCCCCCTTTCACCGGGGGTCCGGGGGGAACTGAGGGGTGTCTGGGGGCGAATGGGAGCTGTGGGGGTGTCTGCGGGGGTGCTGGGGAAGTACCTGGGAGTGCCTGGTAGGCAAATGGGGTCGGGACATCTAGAGGGGTAGGAAGGGCATAATGGGTCTGAAAGTTAGGGAGGGTCTGAATGGGATAGGGGGGTTGAGAAGTAGAGTGAGACTGAGTGTCAGACAGAGTTTGAGAGGTTGGGGGGGGGGGAGAGGAATATTGAGGGCAGAGGGCTGAGAGGAGAATGGAGCAATGGTGCTGGGAATGGAAGAGAGGGTGTATTAGTTAGGGGGAGAATCGGGGGTAGGTGGGGGTTTTGGGGTAGAAGAGGGGGAAGGTGTTAGGGGGTCACAAGGTGAGGGGATTAAATGTGGGCTGGAGGTGCATAGGAGGGGTGAGGGATGGGTGGGGTTTGGGGGTGAGTGGAAGAGGGGTGCAGTGGAAGCTGGGATGGAGTAGATGGAGTTGAAGACAAAGGGGTAGAAGGGGCAAGGGAGTAGGAGGGGTAGTAGGGGAGGGGGGATGGGAAGGTGGGTTTGGGGAGGGCATGGCTTGACCCACTGGGAACATTGACAGGTGTGATGTAGCAGGGGCAGGGGAGTCGTTGGGGAGGTGCAAATGTGGAAGGGGCAGGGGGGTTTTGGGGTAGTGGGGAGGTATAGGAGGGCTGAGTTAGGGAGGATGTGACCTGGGAGGTGACCTGGGAGGTGGCCTGGGAGGTGACATGGGAGGTGAGGCTACCTGAAAGGCTAAGAGTACGGTGTCGTGCTGGCCATCTATTCTTGTGGGCTATTTTCTCATCTTTCGTCATAAACCTCTCTATAAACACATTGTAATGGGTTTCACTTCCTCTGAGTAAATGCTTGTTCCTCATTATGTACTCCACAGCCTCCTCATTGGAGAGTTGCACCAGAATAGGTCTATTCTTTGTACAATTGTAAGGTCCAACCCGGCGGCTGATATCCACCTCGTGTTCTGCCATTCCTGCTCCAATACATCTCAATATCTCATGCAATTCATATTTTCCTGTCTCTATCCTTTCTTGTCTTGTTGGTGCCCCAGATTCGAATAATAGATGTATTATAATAATCTGTCTCCTCAGTAATTCACTGTCATGCTGGTAGCCTGTCCCCTGGAGATTCCCCATCCCAACCGCACTCTCTAACCCATTCCCCACTAATCCTCTGTCCTTAGCCATGCTGTTAATCCTTCTAAATTCGTTTGTGATCCAAGCATATTCCCTCTCCCAGTCCTCTCTTCCCTTCCTAATCTCTTCCTGAATATAGAGCATAAGCTCCTGCTTCTGCCTCTCTACTGCATCCTGTATTTGCTGAAATAACTCGCTTTTTATCCCTTGGATTAGATCCTCCATCCAATCGCTTGTTCTCTCTACAAATTTCCCTATTAATTTGTCTATAAATTTGTCCTCCTTCCCATCCCTGCTGGTGATTGATCTTGAACCCCTTCCTGATCTTGTCATTGCAGTAACAACCTAGCCAAAAAATAATGGGGTGAGAATAGCTTGAGCTACCTCATCCCTTTGTGTGTATTTTACCTCAATAAACTTATTTCAATTTCAATAGCCAAAAAGGCGCTCCTCAATACATTGCACAATCTGCATCACAAACAGGCGAGAAAGTACTCCACTCGGCTGGTCAGGTGTGAGGTCCCCGCGTGTCCCGGAGTCACAGCTGGTGAGGTCACGTCCACGCTACTCGGCTCCACAATTCCACAATGCCACGATGTACTCAACACTTATTTTCAGTGGTGCTGTTTCTACTATTTTTCTTCACTTTCTTGTGGTTTTGAGCGAGCTTACTAGTTATTCAATCACTCATATGCACTCTTATACGCATATACACTGATTATCCCTCCCAATTCACTAGCTTCCCAAGAGCTTCCCAAACCCTTCTGACTCTTCTGTGTGTGTGTGTGTGTGTGTGTGTGTGTGTATACTCACCTAGTTGTGCTTGCGGGGGTTGAGCTCTAGCTCTTTGGTCCTGGCTCTCAACCGTCAATCAACTGGTGTTCAGATTCTTTAGCCTACTGGGCTCTATCATATCTACATTTAAAACTGTGTATGGATTCAGCCTCCACCACATCACTGCCTAATGCATTCCATCTGTTAGCTACTCTGACACTGAAAAAGTTCTTTCTAACGTCCCTGTAACATGTGTGTGTGTGTGTGTGTGTGTGTGTGTGTGTGTGTGTGTGTGTGTGTGTGTGTGTGTGTGTGTGTGTGTGTGTGTGTGTGTGTGTATGTGTGTGTGTACTCACCTATATGTGCTTGCAGGATCGAGCATTGACTCTTGGATCCCGCCTTTCCAGCTATCGGTTGTTTACAGCAATGACTCCTGTCCCATTTCCCTATCATACCTAGTTTTAAAAGTATGAATAGTATTTGCTTCCACAACCTGTTCCCCAAGTGCATTCCATTTTTCCACTACTCTCACGCTAAAAGAAAACTTCTTAACATCTCTGTGACTCATCTGAGTTTCCAGTTTCCACCCATGTCCCCTCGTTCTGTTATTATTACGTGTGAACATTTCATCTATTTCCACTTTGTCAATTCCCCTGAGTATTTTATATGTCCCTATCATATCTCCTCTCTCCCTTCTTTTCTCTAGTGTTGTAAGGTTCAGTTCCTTCAGCCGCTCTTCATATCTCATCCCTCGTAACTCTGGGACAAGCCTCGTCGCAAACCTCTGAACCTTCTCCAGTTTCTTTATGTGTTTCTTCAGGTGGGGGCTCCATGATGGCGCGGCATACTCTAAGACGTGTCTCGCGTAGGCAGTGTAAAGCGCCCTAAAAGCCTCCTCATTTAGGTTTCTGAATGAGGTTCTAATTTTCGCCAGTGTAGAGTACGCTGCTGTCGTTATCCTATTTATATGTGCCTCAGGAGTTAGATTAGGTGTCACATCTACTCCCAGGTCTCTTTCTCGAATCGTTACAGGTAGGCTGTTCCCCTTCATTGTGTACTGTCCCTTTGGTCTCCTGTCACCTGATCCAATTTCCATAACTTTACATTTACTGGTGTTAAACTCCAGTAGCCATTTCCCTGACCATCTCTGCAGCCTGTTTAAGTCCTCTTGGAGGATCCTACAATCCTCGTCTGTCACAACTCTTCTCAATAATTTTGCGTCATCCGCAAACATTGACATGTAGGATTCCACTCCTGTAAACATATCATATACGTAAATTAGAAAGAGGATTGGTCCCAGCACCGATCCTTGAGGTACTCCAATTGTTACTGTTCGCCAGTCCGACTTCTCGCCCCTTACCATTACCCTCTGGCTCCTTCCTGTTAGGTAGTTGTGTGTGTGTGTATGTGTGTGTGTGTGTGTGTGTGTGTGTGTGTGTGTGTGTGTGTGTGTGTGTGTGTGTGTGTGTGTGTGTGTGTGTGTGTGTGTGTGTCCAAGAGCGAACAGCTCGATCATGTAGACATAAATAGGTAATACCAAATATAATAATACACACACACACATAAGTAAGTAAGTAATTATCAAAAGAAGGCACCAAACCGGGAAGGCTATGTAGCACAATCAAATACGCAAAATAATCAGAGGGCGCTAAATATCACCAAGGATGCCAATACGAGAACAAAAACGCATAAGGCGAACGATATCAAAAGTATCCGAGTCACCAAGAATTCTATCGAGGGACAGGTGACCGCGAGGGGCGGTCGGAAAGCAAGACACACGCTCGTCCTGGAAGTCAGGACATTCAAGAAGGACATGTACGACCGTAAGAGGGACAATGCAACTAGGACAATAAGGAGCAGGGCGGCGCTCCAACAAGTGACCATGGGTTAAGCGAGTATGGCCAATACGCAACCTCGCCAGAGCTGTTTCCCACCGCCGGTTACGGTGGAAGGAGGACGGCCACGAGGAAACACAACATTTAAGAGTACGTAGCTTGTTACCAGTAACAGACAACCAAGAAGCCTGCCAACGGGTAAGGACTGAGGAATGGATAACCGGGTAAAAGTCGGAATACGGAATGCCTTTACGAGAGATGGGACAAGAGCGGACAGCTTCCTTAGCGGCAGCATCCGCACGCTCATTTAAAGACACACCAATATGGCTGGGAACCCAACAAAACTCAACCGACTTAAATTTACTGTGAACGAGAAACAGCCAATGCTGGATCTCGACAACTACTGGATGAACCGGATTGAAGGACCCGAGAGCCATGAGGGCACTACGAGAGTCAACAACAACCACAAAGGAAGACTGACAACGAGAAAGCAGGAGACGAAGAGCATAGAGAATAGCATAAAGTTCCGCTGTAAAGATGCTAGTCTCCGGAGGCAAGCGACACATATAAGTGCGATCAGGAAAAACAACAGAGTAGCCAACACCGTCCGCTGACTTAGACCCATCGGTGAAGACAGAAACGGAGCGGGAGTGAGAAGAAAAGTGCTCGAGGAAAAGGCGTTTTAGAACTGTAGGAGGGGTAAAAGCTTTAGTGATACGGGTCAAGGAAGTACAAAACCGCGGAAGAGGGACCCTCCACGGGGGCAAAGAAGGAACAACACGAGGAGAAACATCAGAAAGACGAACGGAGAGAGAATCCTGTAGGCGAGATAACCGGACAGAAAGAGGGAGGTGGTGAAGAGGAACAGGAACCGCAGGAGGGGTAAAAGTTAAAGCACGACAGAGGCGAGAGGAAGGATGTTGCAAGGACCGCGCAAGATAGCGAAGACAGTAGCGATCACGGCGGTCCTGGAGAGACAGGAAGCCAGTGTCAACATATAAGCTAAGGATGGGAGACGAACGAAAGGCACCAGAACTGAGGCGCAACCCAGTATGGTGCAAAGCATCAAGACGGCGAAGAGTAGAAGGAGAAGCAGACGAGTAAGCAGGGCAACCATAATCGAGCTTAGACAGGACGAGAGAGGAATGTAAAGCAAGGAGAGTGCGCCTATCTGCCCCCCAAGAAGTATGGGACAAGACCCGAAGGAGGGTAAGGGCCTTAGAGCACTCAACACGGAGGTAAGAGATATGGGAAAACCAAGACAAACGAGTGTCAAGGAATAACCCCAAAAGCTTCGCGGAATCTTTGTATTCAAGGGGATGACCATAAAGTGACAAAGAGGGACGAAGAACAACCCGTTTCCGCGTAAAAGTCATGGCACAAGTCTTAGAAGTAGAGAACTTGAAGCCATGACCTGTGGCCCAAGACGACACGGCATCAATTGCAAGTTGAAGCCGGCGTTGAAGGAGAGGCGAATCATCACCTGACAACAAAGGGTAAGATCATCAACATAGAGAGCGGAGAAGACACCAGAAGGAAGAGAGGAAAGAAGACCATTGAGGGCAACAAGAAAAAGAGTAGTGCTCAGAACACTACCCTGGGGCACACCTTCGTATTGCTGAAAAGAGGGAGAGAGAGCGGTACCAAGGCGCACCCGAAAGGAACGACGAGAGAGGAAGCTGCGGAGAAAGAGAGGGAGATGACCACGAAGGCCAAAAGAATGAAGTTGAGATAGGATATGATAACCCCAAGTGGTGTCGTAAGCCTTTTCTAGGTCAAAAAGGACGGCAACAACGGAGGTCTTCGCAGCAAAAGCAGTACGAATATAGACCTCCAAGTTCACCAGGACATCTGTCGTGCTGCGGCACTTGCGGAAACCAAATTGAGAAGGGGAGAGGAGGTGATGGTGTTCCAGGAACCACATCAGACGAACGTTAACCATACGTTCAAAGAGTTTGCAGACACAACTTGTGAGAGCAATAGGGCGAAAGTCCTTAGGGGAAGTACCCAGAGACCCCGGTTTGCGAACAGGGAGGACAACGGCATCGAGCCAGTCCTCAGGGACTGACGACGACTCCCAGATCCGATTATACAGACTCAGTAAATACTGAGACGTGCTCGGAGGGAGATGGCGAAGCATCTCATAATGAATACCATTGGAGCCCGCCGCCGTAGAACCGCAGAGGGCCAGGGCAGAACGAAGTTCAGAGAGAGAGAAGGGATCATTATAGGGAAGCTGAAGATGAGTGCAGAAATCTAAAGGACGAGACTCAAGGACAGGTTTACGAAGAAGGAAAGATTGGGGAAGATGAAGACCAGAGCTAACAGAAGAAAAGTGGGAACCCAGTTCGGAAGCGACCTGCAACGGGTCCGCCACAAGAGTATCATGGAGGTGAAGGACCGGGGAAACATCGGGAACGAACTTACCCGCTATCTTGC
The DNA here is from genome assembly GCF_040958095.1 of Procambarus clarkii. Taxonomy (NCBI): domain Eukaryota; kingdom Metazoa; phylum Arthropoda; class Malacostraca; order Decapoda; family Cambaridae; genus Procambarus; species Procambarus clarkii. Next base: position 4,465,118 of record NC_091233.1, on the reverse strand, counting down.
GGATACGCTTCCAGATCTGGGCCAGAGGGGTCTCGGACGTAATTGTTGAGACATAAGATGCCCAACATTCACGTTTAGCCGTACGGATGGCCCTACGGGCCACCGCACTCGCTTTCTGAAAGAAAAGAAAAGAATCGGTCGTCTGCCTCTTCCAGGCTGCACGCTGACAGCGGACAGCCCGAGCACAGTCCGCATTCCACCAGGGAACGCACTTCCGTGGACCCCGAGAGGAAGAGCGAGGAATAGAGCGGAGGGCAGCGTTGAAGACAGTGTCATGAAAAAGGAGGAGAGCGCGAGAGAGAGGCAGAAGGGAGAGGTCAGGGAGAGCAGCACTGAGGGTAAATAGGGTCCAGTCTGCTTTAGCAAACTGCCACCTAGGGAAAGAGAGGGAAGGGCGAAAAGAGAAAAAGGAAACAAGGATGGGGAAATGATCACTTCCATGGAGGTCATCAAGAACCTGCCACGTGAAATCTACGTAAAGAGAAGAAGAGCAGAGAGAAAGATCAAGACAAGAAAGGGTGCGAGTCCAAGAGTCCAAATGAGTGGGCTCACCAGAATTCAGAAGAGACAGGGAAGAAGAGAGGAGAAACGGCTCAAGGAGGCGACCCCGGGTATTCGTCAGAACGTCACCCCAAAGAGAATGACGACAATTGAAGTCACCCAGCAGGAGCACAGGCTCCGGCAAGGAGTCCAGGAGGTGTTTCAAATCAGGAAGAGAGAGCGGGACACTCGGGGGGAGATAAATGGAACAAACTGTGTACCATTTCCCCACAAAGATACGAGCAGCAGAACAATGGAGAGGCGAAGGAAAAAGTAAAGGAACAAAGGGAACATCAGCCCGAATCAAGAGAGCAGAAGAATTAGAAGCCCCAGCAATGGCTGGGGGGGGGGAGAGAAAGGAATAGCCACGAAAACGACCAGGACGAGCACCAAGCATTGGCTCCTGGAGACAGACACAAAGGGGCGAAAACCGCGAAATCAGAAGTTGGAGTTCGAGGAAATTGGCGTAATAACCTCGAACGTTCCATTGAAGAATGGACAACGACGAGAAGAGAAAGGACAAAAACAGAGAACAAGGAAGAAACAAAGGCGAAAGAGCAACAGAGCACGTTAAAGAATATCAGGGTCGGGATCAGGGTTAGGGGGCATGGGTAAACTGAGCAAAGACGGAGGGAAGGAAACGGGAGAACAGATCAGAGGTGGGCGGGCAGGGTCCGGAGGAGGAGGAGGAGGAGAAAGAGGAGGAGACAACGGAGAGGAGCCGTCAAGGACAGCAGCAGGAGGAGGGGGAGTAGAAAGAGGGGAGCGCACCCCAGCAAGAGCAGCAACCGAAAGGGAAGCAGGGGCCAAAGAAACCTCCATAGCAGGAACAGGGGGCGCAAGCACTGAAACGGGAGGGGAAGGAGCAACAGAGCCAGAAGGAGGAGCTGAGGAAGAAAGCGAAGCCTTCTTACCCGCCGGGGAAGAGGAAGGAGAGGAGCCAGGCTTACGCTTCTGACTTAAAGAGACCGGTGTCCCAGCAACTACGTACCGGGCAACGGATTCCAGTGTCTCAACAGGAGAAGCCGAACGAGAGCACACACGACGGCCGTTAGGAGAGCGATGGACATCCGCCCGCACCGACAGGCGGTGGGGAGAGCCGATAGATGGAGGAAGAGGATGGAAAGGAGGATCGGAGGGGGACGAGGAAGAAGACACAGAAGACACGACAGACCGGGTAGAAGGAAGGGGAACCCCAGACAGAGGACCAGGAGGAGGATCCTTCGGGAGAGAACCCAAAGGAACAGAGGAGGGGGCAGTGGGCGCATCAGGGTCCAAGGCCCGGAAACGGTTGTGAGTCTGAGGAAGGCGGGAAGGACGAGGAGAGGAAGAGCGCAACACGTGAGCATAAGAGATATTAGCATAAGGCGGGAGCCGGCGAACCTGGCGCCTCGCCTCAGGAAAAGATAAACGCTTCCATTGCTTCAGGTTGAGGACGGCTGCCTCAAGAAGGTAATGGACACACGCACGGGAGAAGGTAGGATGGGCCTCACCGCAGTTGAGGCAACGAGCCTGGGGAGAAGTGCACTCCGACTTAGAGTGACCTTCGCCACCACACAAAGGACAGAGAGAGACAGTCCCGGAGCAGCGGAGGGCACCATGCCCAAACCTCCAGCACTTGTTGCAGAGCCGAGGAGAAGGAATGTACTCCTGGACAGAGCACCTGGCACCAGCAAGAATGACAGACGGTGGAAGGGTCCTACCATCAAAGGTAATCTTCACAACCCGGAGGGGTTGACGGCGACTGCCACGAGGGGGACGAGTAAACGTGTCCACCTGGAGAATAGAATGGCCCTGGGCAGCGAGGATATGTCGAATATCGTCGTGGCAGTCGCGCAGGTCCCGAACACCGGTTGCAACATGGGGCGGGAGCAAAATAGTGCCAACACTGGCATTCAACTGAGCGTTCTTCGAGACCCGAACGGGGGTCTCGCCAAGGCAGGATAAGGCAGCCAAGCGGGAAGCAGCATCCTGAGAAGGAGCAGCAACGACACGGGTACCGAGACGAGTGGGGTTGAAAGTAATGGAGGCATCCACGGAATCAATGAGATGTCGATGAAGGGAGAAATCGTCAGGAGGCGCAGAATCAAGAGGGAGGAGATCAAAATATTTGGCCCATGAAGCGGGACCAAACAAGGCTTGATAGGTAGCAGAACTGGAAGGAGCGAGGGCGGCCGTGACGAGGACGGCGGTGAGAACCCCCAGAGAGAGAGGGGTTAAAAGGCGCAGTAGTTACAACTAGAGAAGGAGCCGCGCCAGGGGACGAGGTAGTCACCACTGGGGGCTTGGGGCTCGACCCAACCACAGAGGAGGGAGGGGAGCCAGGGGAAGGAGTCAGAGAGGCCAAAGGAGGAGCAAGGTCGGGGCCCAATGCAGCGGAGGCTACAGAGCCCGGTCTTCCAATACGGACCGACTCGGGGGCTTGGTCGCCCACCCCAAGAGCCTGAGAAGGTAAGCCAGAAGCAGCCGAAACAGGGGTTATCATCTTGACGAAAAGAAGAATTCACTCACGAATGTGCCCCCAAACCCACCATGGAGCCACAATTAGAGGCAGGACACCCAACAAGAAGCTATCGCCGATCTTGTCGGGGCCTCCTAGGGGTGCGTCGTGAGTATACGCCCCACAAACGCCACCTTAAGAAACCGACAGTCCGTCGAGATCGGGTTCAGTGACGAAGTGGGGATTGACAATAAAAGGTTCCCCTCGCTCTCGACGTCGGGTACTGCAGTTCTACGGGTGCATGAGTATGCCTCCTCAAGCACCCGGGCGTCAAAATAGAAGAAGTCCATGGAAGAACCAGAACGAGCAAAAGGTCGGCAGGAAACGGCAAGCAGATAGGAGAAGAGGGGGGAGAAAAACGAAACAGAAGGAAAAGGAAAAGGTGCCCAGCAGAATTGGAGAGGACGGCAGCAGGAACACAAGGCTAGAAAAGGACAGAGGACTGTCCTAAGGAGCATCACACTCCGGCAGCCGCCCACGAAGCCCCCACACGGCGACAACGAGCTGAGCGGGGAGGGGGACACACACACATAAGCACATGCAAATAAGGTTCTATACGTTCTATCACTTTCCTATATTATTTAGCAAGTCGTAATATAGAATTTATACACAACAGATTTGAAAAGCTGTAAAATTTGGATATTCCACGAATAGTTCAACTCGCTCAGCCAAGAATATCAACTGTCATAGAAATGGTGAGGGTGGTGAAGACGAAGTTTCTCGCCACTGTCTCCTGTTTGATGCTTAACTGTGTGGCCCTGCGTAACCTTCTTCTGAATCCCAGAGTTTTCAGTAGTGTTAGAGATAACGAGGTGTTAGAGATAACGAAGTGCTGGAGATAACGAAGTGTTAGAGATAACGAAGTGTTCGACATAACGAGGTGTTAGAGATAATGAGGTGTTATATATAACGAGGTGTTAGAGATAGCGAGGTGTTAGAGATAACGAGGAGATAGAGATAACAAGGTGTTAGAGATAACGAGGTGTTAGAGATAACAAGGTGTTAGAGATAACGAGGTGTTAGAGATAACGAGGTGTTAGAGATAACAAGGTGTTAGAGATAACGAGGTGTTAGAGATAACGAGGTGTTAGATATAACGAGGTGTTAGAGATAACGAGGTATTAGATATAACGAGGTGTTAGATATAACATGTTAGAGATAACGAGGTGTTAGAGATACGAAGTGTTAGAGATGACGAGGTGTTAGAGATAACGAGATGTTAGAGATAACGAGGTATTAGATATAACGAGATGTTACAGATAACAAGGTGTTAGAGATAACGAGGTGTTACAGATACCGAGGTGTTAGAAATAACGAGGTGTTAGATATAACGTGTTAGAGATAACGAGGTGATAGATATAACGAGGTGTTAGAGATAACGAGGTGATAGAGATAATGAGGTGTTGGAGAAAACGAGGTGTTAGAGATAACGAGGTGTTAGAGATACGAAGTGTTAGAGAAAACGAGGATTTAGAGATAACGAGGTGTTAGAGATAACGATGTGTTAGAGATAACGAGGTGTTAGTGATAACGAGATGTTACAGATAACGAGGTGTTAGAGATAACGAGGTATTAGATATAACGAGGTGTTAGATATAAGGTGTTAGAGATAACGAGGTGATAGAGATAACGAGGTGTTAGAGATAACGAGGTGATAGAGATAATGAGGTGTTAGAGATAACGAGGTTTTAGAGATAACGAGGTGTTAGAGTTAACGAGGTGTTAGAGATACGAAATGTTAGAGATACCTAGGTGTTAGAGATAACGAGGATTTAGAGATAACGAGGTGTTAGAGTTAACGAGGTGTTAGAGAAAACGAGGATTTAGAGATAACGAGGTGTTAGAGATAATGATGTGTTAGAGATAACGATGTGTTAGAAATAACGAGGTGTTAGAGATAACGCGGTGTTAGAGATAACGAGATGTTACAGATAACGAGGTGTTAGATATAACGAGATGTTAGAGATAACGACGTGTTGGATAAAACGAGGATTTAGAGAAAACGAAGTGTTAGAGATAACGAGGTGTTAGAGATAATGAAGTGTTAGAGATAACGAGATGTTACAGATAACGAGGTGTTAGTAATGTGAACTGTCTTAATATAGCCAGAACTTCAGGACCCATCAGAGAAGCATGTGAAACAATCTGAGTGTCAGATGCCAAAAAATTGGTTAACGAATTGTCAACGAGCTGGTAACGATTTTACGAAACAGATACAAAAGTTATAGAAATTTCAACTAGATGAGGGAGAGGCTTTTGAAGTATTTGCAAAAGTTAGCAAACTTTGGGTGAGGGAAACGTTGGTGAGGAGAGATGTTGCCAAACTCCGGCAGGAATGATGGAAGTTAGCGAGGTGTTAATGAGAGGGCGAGGCATACAAGAGATTTTACATTCCATATATAAGACTTATTAAAAAGTTAACGAGTGACATTAAAATTATATATTAATTGTGATTATCATTATTAACAAAATTGTAATGAATACTATTGTTACCGTTATTGTTATTATTATAATTATTTTTATTAATACTACTACGACTTTCATTATTTATTATTTTCATTATCTTTAGTAATTTTAAATTTTTAGATTTTAAAACACTTAACATTTTTATTATTTAAACACTTACATTTATGATGTTATAAAAGAGTCGATCGCACATAACCAGGAAATACCGCCTCGCCCAGTCAACACCTTCCTCTCACGACTAGGTAAGATCATCGGAAAACACGTACGTAAGAACTACATAGTATCCCACTACGGGAGCACCATAGCGGGTCTGCTGGTCAATGGTAGGTGGATCTGGCTCGACTCCAACCTCCCTCTCATCCTAAGAAAGTGAAGCGGCATCAAGTGACCAGACCCAAGTGAAGCTGCTTCACGCTATGAAGCTCATACGTTTGCCACACACACACACACACACACACACACACACACACACACACACACACACACACACACACATACACACAAACACACACACACACACACACACACACACACACACACACACAAACACACACACACACACACACACACACACACACACACACACACACACACACACACACACACTGGCTAACATCAGAACAGCGTTCAGGAACCTGTGTAAGGAATCATTCAGAATCTTGTACACCACATACGTAAGACCAATCCTGGAGTATGCGGCCCCAGCATGGAGCCTGTATCTTGTCAAGCACAAGACGAAGCTGGAAAAAGTCCAAAGGTATGCCACAAGACTAGTCCCAGAACTAAGAGGCATGAGTTACGAGGAAAGGCTGCGGGAAATGCACCTTACGACACTGGTAGACAGAAGAGTAAGGGGAGACATGATCACAACCTACAAAATCCTCAGAGGAATCGACCGGGTAAACAAGGATAAACTATTCAACACTGGTTGGACGCGAACAAGGGGACACAGGTGGAAACTGAGTACCCACATGAGCCACAGAGACGTTAGAAGGAACTTTTTCAGTGTCAGAGTAGTTAACGGATGGAATGCATTAGGCAGTGATGTGGTGGAGGCTGACTCTATACACAGTTTCAAATGTAGATATGATAGAGCCCAGTGTGGGAAAAACCTGCTGGGATTGATATAAGAGGAGACTACTAGGGACTTGTACTGAACTAAATTAAAAATTTACTGTCTGCAAATTAATTCAATTAAAATCTCTAGCTAGGGTTGTAAATCCTAGTTCCTCTTTTCCTAATGACAGACTGTGGGCTGTAAGGGACAGGTGGGGTGAATGACTTTGTTGATAGAAGTTCCAGTCCACCTGTAGACAGGGATCTCACATCAGCTTGTATTTTATACAAGGATAAGATTTAATAAATTCAGTTATATGACTGAACACTGGCTCTGTTTAAATCAGGAATTTAAACATACATAGTCTAACCTAGCACCATAACTTACAGCCAATAGATTCTTATACTATAAACAAAAATTAAATTGTAAAAGTATAATAAATGACCTTAAATGTAGTCTAAATACTGTTAAGTAACTACTAGAAATTATATTCAATTAAATGAACTTATATGATAACTTAAAAATAACTAAGCAAGCAATTGATAACTTAATTTATATATTCAAATATATATGCAGACATATTCAATTTATATGATACAGTTAGCTTGAGTGAATCTCTTCCAACACTATGGACACTTGTGAGGTTTTTACTTATTGAGGCTGAATTCTTTCTGGCACAATGGACACTCACGAGGTTCAGTGCTTGGATAAGATTCACAGCTACACTACAATTTTAATAAACTTTCCGATGAATGAGGCTTTGCCTCGCTTTATTACCGACAGACAGATTTATAGAATATTAAAGTTATACAAGCATACAATTGGCCAATTAATACGCTACTGTAATAAACTTCAATACACTTATCTGAAGCCGGGTGCCTGTCTGACAAGTTTGCCAGACTGATTAACTCATTCTTGTTGAGTTTGGGCACGATATTTTGCTACAGCGTTGCTGTATGATGATCTGGTAGCGTTGCTACGTGATTATCCTGCAGTTGCAGAAGAATAATTGGAGATAAAGAATAGGAATGAAGGTGGTGGAAACCGCGTCACCGTGATCTCCACTATACACTCTTAGTTTATATAAATGTTCTAGGATTTTCCTTGTAGATATTGTCCAGGTACTCCCCCAGTTCTAGAGAGTGTTCACTGGCGATAAAATATATCAGATAAAGTGTCCTTGAGCTGGTAATGTTCGCTAAGGATCAGTCACTTGTTCACTCAGTTGTAAACAAACACGGAGTCCCTCGAGGCATCGTCGTGGGCGCTTCTCGCCCCCCGAGATCCTCCCCCCTCTCCCTTGAGAGGTAGCTTTCAATGAATATTGATTGATTATTTTTACAGTCTAGACTTATGATTAAGATAAGATGTGATTATAATATAATTAGATATAAGATTTAAAGATTATAAGTAGTATTTGAAAGTACCACTGATTCTTATTAAGGATTCGATATTATCCCTACCGGATGTTGAATAAATGTTCCAATAGTTTTTTAATTAAGAAATCCTTCTAGAAGCTTCTGGATCCTTGAGAGATCATGTACAAAGTCACGTAGGCATCAAAAGGGCCCAGTTGCGTACGTGTTCATGGTGCCATTGTCATCCAGGATCAAGCTATATAATGAATCTATAATGATTCTAATATGATTTTGATACAATTTAGATATGATTTTGATATGATTTAGATATGATATAGAAATTATACATTTCTTAGATGATTATTAGATATGGTGGGTAAAAATTTCCCACATCTTCCAGAGGGAGAGAACTGGCACAGAGTCCAATACTTAGGACAATAGTAACCATATGTATTTATTTACTCTCCATTGGATTGATAATACAAGTGCAAATTTTGCTTGCACTTTTGTGCTGCTGTCCGTTGTGGACGATTGTGTCTGTTAGGAGTCTGTGGGTCTTGTGGAGTTAGAGTGTCTTGAGGTCTCTCAGAATCTAACTGCAGCTGGCTCACTGATTCCATGTGGATGAGTTTGTCCAATGTCTTCAGGGAAGTTGTTCCTTTAGACAGGATTTTGACTATTCTCAAAATCCCCTGACTATCTGGATGGACTGAGACAACTTTACCTAATGGCCAGTCAGCCCTAGGGCCATCACTGTCTACCAAGACAATATCGCCAGGTTGGAGATTAGATATATTATGTGGGACATTGGCCCCATAGTGATGTTCTCGTAGAGATGTAAGATATTCTTTTGTCCAAACATCATTCCATTTTTGGATTATGCTAGACAGATGCTTATACCCCTGAACCAACTCGCTCTGACCCACATATGAGGGATCTCTGATCTCATCATCCACTAGAGATGGTACTGGAGTCAGAAGTCTTCCATACATTAGGTGGGCAGGACTTAATGGCTCATGTTGAGTAGGATCCTCAGACAAGTAAGTCAACGGCCGGTTATTCACCCTTGATTCTATTTCCGTGATTACTGTCTGGAGTTCTTGAAGATTGATTTTCTGACGGTGTAGAGATTTTCTCAAGGATCTTTTTACAGTTCCTATTAACCGTTCATAAAATCCTCCGTGCCATGGGGCTCTCGGAGGGATAAATTTCCATCTGCAATGACGCTGTTCCAGTGTGGAAGTAACTGCAGGATGGGAACAGATTTCCCGTAGACATGCTTCTCCAGCTACCAAGTTTGCTCCGTTATCTGAAATCATCAGCTTAGGGCAAGTTCGGCGTGCTGCGAATCTGCGGAAAGCTTGAATAAATGATTGAGCAGTCATATCGGGTGTTATCTCTAGATGTACTGCCCTGGTGGTAGTACAGGTGAACAGACAGATGTATGCCTTGATAGGTTGCTTATCTGCAGTCCCTGTTAGATATATTGCTCCTGTATAATCTACTCCTGTCGTTTCGAAAGGTTGTAGATGGACCACTCGTTCCTTTGGTAGGGGTGGTGGCCCTGGATAAGAGCAAGTTCTTGCATCGTACCTTCAGCATATCATGCAATTCTTCAAGATTGATTTGACTGACTGTCTTCCCTGAGGAATCCAGTACTGCTGTCTGATTTGTGTGAGTGTGTCTAACACTCCTCCATGTTTGATGATTTGTTGATGTGTATGTAACACAATCATCCTTGTGATCCAATGATTTTTTGGTAAAAGCCATGGATGCACGGTATCTAGATTGATATCTGCGTGTTTAAGTCTCCCTCCACAACGCAGAATGTTGTGATTTTCTTGGTCTATCCACAGACCGAGATTATGTTTTAACTTATGCGGAAGATTTTCATAGTTATTCCCATAAGTTTCTCTCTGGGCTTGTCTTACCCAATAGATAAGTGCATCAGGAAAAGTGTATTTTATACCTTTTTTCCTGAGATAATGAAACACGTTCTGTGTTACATTGATTAATTTGATGAGCGAGGAGTAACGAGTACAATCCAAGACTGATATTTGTGCTTGCTGCCTGGTGGTAGTTATGGTTTGTGTCGTAATGACGTGTGGCTTTTGTTCAGGCCAACTACCATTCACTAACCATCGAGGCCCATGAAACCAAATATCTGCCTTTGCAAACTGTTTAAATGTCATCCCTCTTGATAAGAGATCAGCTGGATTATCCTTTGTTGGTACATGCAGCAATTGAAAGCCTGCGGAAATTTCTTTAATTTCCGAGACGCGATTTTTTACATATGGAGTTGGACAGTTGTCGTTTCGTACCCATTGTAAGACAGCTTCATTGTCAGACCATATAATGACATCTTTGATGTTCATGGTAGACAAGACTTGTTTGATATGCACTACTAAGCGTGTTCCAGTTAGCAGTGCTGTTAGTTCCATCTGAGGCAAAGTCCTCTTTTTTAATGGAGCGACTCTGGCCTTAGAGGTGATAAGATATGATTGATTAGAAGTCACTAAGTAAGCACAAGCTCCAAAAGCTTTGGCTGACGAGTCTGCGAATACATGTAGTGATACTTCTTCATTTTCCTCGACTATGTGTCTCGGAAAGATTATCTTTTCAACTAAAGTTTGTTCTTGAGCCACTTCCATCCAAGCTTTTTGTAACTGGATTGGTAGTGGATCATCCCAACCAACCTTAGCTTTCCATGCTTCTTGCACCAATAAACGCCACTTGATAGTCAAAGGATTTAGTAGACCAAGTGGGTCGAATACTTTGCTAACTTGTGAAAGCAAATCCCTTTTTGTAGTGATGTTGTAATTTACTGGCACAGATTTGATCGATATTGTGTCCGAGATTAAATCCCAATCCATACCTAACACCTTTTGTGATTCTGGTACGTGATATTCAGGGTAATCTCTTGCTATTTGATTATTCAATGTTGCATTATTAGAGGCCCAAGATTGTAGTGGCATGTTGGCACCTTGTAGCTCCTTGTTGGCCTCTTGATATAATTGTAACAGTTCAGTAGTACTGTTAACTGTCCCTTGAAAATTATCTACATATAGATTTTGACTGATTTCAGTCTTACAGGGACTTGATGATTTCTTCAGATGAGTATCTAGAGTTGCTTGCAATAGAAATGGACTGCTTGTCGCGCCAAAAAGAACTGATGAGAATCTGAAAGTCACTACAGGACTATTGACATCTTCTGGGTTCTCTACCCATAGAAACTTAGTGAAGTCTCTATCTTCTTCTTGTAAGCCAACTCTTAGAAAGGCCTTACTTATATCTGCTGAATACGCATATTTGTTAAGTCTAAACTTCAACAGTATGTCATACAATTTCTGAGTTAGACTTGGACCTGTTTGCAAACAATCATTTAGACTGGTTCCTTGGGGTCCTGATTTAGAGCTACAATTAAAAACTATCCGTAAAGGAGTTGTTTTTGATTCTCTCATTACAGCCATGTGAGGTAAAAAATGGCCTGTTTGCTTATTGTCATGTTTCACGACTTCGATGAATTTATTCTTTAATTGTTGAGCAATAATCTCATGATAGAGTTTTAAATGCTCAGGCCTTTTTCTTAGCTTTGCTAATTGAGATTTAAATTGACTGTAAGCCATGTGATAATTGGTAGGTAAGGTTTTATGGTTGATTTTCCATGGTAGCCTTACCCAGTACTGTCCATCATGGTACTGTACAGTTTCTAAGTATTGATTGTATGCACAGACATCATCAGGACTTGGTTGTTCAGGAATTATTCCTATGGCATCAAGTTCCCACAATTGATGTACAGATTCTAATCCATCATCAATCATGTGGGGGATTTTAAGTGGTGACTGTTCTTTGCCTAGTCATGCCACTATTACAGTTTCTGTATGATGTGATTTTTCAGGAGTTGAAGGTTCAAGATCTAGTATAGGTCCTGTCATCAATATGCCTCCTGCTGGTTTGAGTATATTCATACCCATAGATTCTTCTGATCCCAGAATGAATCGATGATAGTAGTCAGCTCCAATCAGAATTCCGATATCCCCTATGTAGTCAGAATCAAGCAGAGGATCTGCTAATTGGATTCCTTTTTCTTTCAGGAATTTAATTGTGGCTGTCAGACCAGTCACTTCCATTTCAGTATGAATTTTATCAACTATTATGGCTTCTACTGTCCTTTGGGATGTACCTAGACAGACATTGAGTTTTACTACTGGAAAGGTTCTACGACCAGAATTAGTAAAAAACCCTGATATGGATGTAGATACTTGCTTTGAAGATTTAAGTTGTAAATCTTCTGCCATCTTTTTACTAATAAAGGTTTTCTGAGACCCTTGATCAAAAAAGCCTCTAGTTGGAATACAAATTCCTTGATTGCATAGTTCCAGCTGTGCAGTAGGCAATATGTCTGTTGTAACAATTTCTGTATCCAAGTCGTTGACATTGCTCATTACTGTACAGAATTGTACGGCTATTGTGGTATTATCATCTTTGGGCTTTGCCTGAGATGCAGGTTGATTATTGGAAGTCTGTGATCTGAATTGAGTGTTAATATCACCACAGAGTGCTGTGTGATGTACACTTTTATGACAATATTGGCAGTTCTGCAATTGAGTGTTACACTCACTTGTATCGTGCTTCCGTAGACAACGGGTGCACCTGTTCAGAGATTTCAGTCGATCGATTCGACTGGCACGGCCTTCATAAACTGTGCATTGATAAATGGTATGTGCTTCTTGACAGAATAAACATTTTGGGGCACTTGTAGCTCCTTTTGTCTTATCTGTCTTAGGAGCTTGGTTTCCTACAGTTCTGTTAACTGTGGGGGATATAGCATAAGAGCCAACATTATTCTGTTTCCACTTTGCAGAAGAGGAATTTTGTTGCCTTGATTTTTGACTGCCATTTAGGACATTTTTGCTTTTGTCCCTGGATTCACCTTTGGGGATTTTTTCTTGAGATCTAAGTTTTCCTCGGCTTCGTAATCTTTGTACGTAAGCTCGAAGTCCATCAAAGATTTGGCTTTGTGATAAGATGTTGTTACAAGTATGTAAAACTTGTAGGTAAGTAATTACATGCAAGTAGGTCATACAAGCATGTAACACTTGTACTCCTCCAAGGATTTCCTTAAAGGATGAATTGTATCTGTAATAATGTGTATCTACATTATTCATGATGTGATGAAGCATTTTGCTTTTTCTTTTTTCTTCTCGGCTTTGCCTTTTCTATTAAGTAAGTCTCTTTGAGATGCTTGATTAACTTCAGATTTTCTGAGGCTGCTTTCACTCCAGTGAAAGCATGAGATTAGGTGATCAAGACTATATTCTTGGATTAAGATAGTTATCTTAGATGGATGATAATATTTGTATTGACATTGTCAATGTGTTGTTAGCCTTTCAGATTGTGAAGTGAGATTAAGATTGGTCTTAATCCCCAATTGTAGACTATTGTAGCCAAGTGATGATGACATTTGTCTATCACCTGATTTAAATGGTCTGTAGGCTGTAGATTCAAGTGATTTTTTACACACTTTGTGTCCTTTTCTTTTCTGTTTCAGCTGCAGGTGGAATGCTGTTAGCCATTTTGACCTTTTCCGAGTTTCGGAGATTCCGAGATTTTTCTCTTTTTTCTGATAAATATGTATGATGTTAATGTATTTTGATAAATGAGCTTTCCTGTCTACTTAGGTAATGATTCCAAAGATCGTCCATCATTTCCTCCCTGGAATCTGGTTGTAGCAGGTGTTCAATTATCAAAAGTACTGTAATAATTTGATTTGTGACCTGAATGCACGAATGCACCAAGTTGGTAAATCCTGTAATAATTTTTTAAAAATAGTAAATGGCACTATTTTTGCAAAGTTATTACAAGATCTGTTACCCTAATAGTTGCTTGATAAAATACAGTAGAATGTCTACTGGTTTTACCTGTTATAGGGTTTGTACAGTTGATTATGGTTAGATTGTAAAGAATGCTCTTACAGTGATGATAACACTTTTTTTAAAGAATATTATGTAATGAGCAGCTCTGAAAATCAGTAGATTAGAGATAATGCTAGATAATACACTTAAATATGTATGTAATGTTACCACAATGAGGTAGATAATTGGTATTTATGATTAAGATGCAGTTGTGTCTGTGACACTGATATAATTAAGTACTGTGGTTTCTTAACACTGAACAGTATCAGTATGCTATGAATGCTTACTAGATAATGGATATGGTGGCTTAAGCCACTGCAAACAATATGTTTACTTAAGATATATAGCTATGATAAATATTGGCTGATAGCTAGGTTAGGCTAGAATATGTAAGAATTATTCCAATGCAAAATCAAGAAGTTTCTTATCTATTTGGCATTGAAATATTCGGTAAATAAATGATCATAAATATCTAGGTACAAAGACCATTATTATCTAGGTTCGAAGGACCATTAATGTGGGAAAAACCTGCTGGGATTGATATAAGAGGAAACTACTAGGGACTTATACTGAACTAAATTAAAAATTTACTGTCTGCAAATTAATTCAATTAAAATCTCTAGCTAGGGTTGTAAATCCTAGTTCCTCTTTTCCTAATGACAGACTGTGGGCTGTAAGGGACAGGTGGGGTGAATGACTTTGTTGATAGAAGTTCCAGTCCACCTGTAGACAGGGATCTCACATCAGCTTGTATTTTTTTTTTTTTTTTTTTTTTTGAGATATATACAAGAGTTGTTACATTCTTGTACAGCCACTAGTACGCGTAGCGTTTCGGGCAAGTCCTTAATCCCATGGTCCCTGGAATACGATCCCCTGCCGCGAAGAATCGTTTTTTCATCCAAGTACACATTTTACTGTTGCGTTAAACAGAGGCTACAGTTAAGGAATTGCACCCAGTAAATCCTCCCCGGCCAGGATACGAACCCATGACATAGCGCTCGCGGAACGCCAGGCGAGTGTCTTACCACTACACCACGGAGACTGCCTATTTTATACAAGGATAAGATTTAATAAATTCAGTTATATGACTGAACACTGGCTCTGTTTAAATCAGGGATTTAAACATACATAGTCTAACCTAGCACCATAACTTACAGCCAATAGATTCTTATACTATAAACAAAAATTAAATTGTAAAAGTATAATAAATGACCTTAAATGTAGTCTAAATACTGTTAAGTAACTACGAGAAATTATATTCAATTAAATGAACTTATATGATAACTTAAAAATAACTAAGCAAGCAATTGATAACTTAATTTATATATTCAAATATATATGCAGACATATTCAATTTATATGATACAGTTAGCTTGAGTGAATCTCTTCCAACACTATGGACACTTGTGAGGTTTTTACTTATTGAGGCTGAATTCTTTCTGACACAATGGACACTCACGAGGTTCAGTGCTTGGATAAGATTCACAGCTACACTACAATTTTAATAAACGTACCGATGAATGAGGCTTTGCCTCGCTTTATAACCGACAGACAGATTTATAGAATATTAAAGTTATACAAGCATACAATTGGCCAATTAATACGCTACTGTAATAAACTTCAATACACTTATCTGAAGCCGGGTGCCTGTCTGACAAGTTTGCCAGACTGATTAACTCATGGGCTGCTTCCTGGTGTGCGTGTGTGTGTGTGTGTACTCACCTAGTTGTGCTTGCGGGGGTTGAGCTCTGGCTCTTTGGTCCCGCCTCTCAACCGTCAATCAACAGGTGTACAGGTTCCTGAACCTATTGGGCTCTATCATATCTACACTTGAAACTGTGTATGGAGTCAGCCTCCACCACATTGCTTCCTAATGCATTCCATCTGTCAACCACTCTGACACTAAAAAAGTTCTTTCTAATATCTCTGTGGCTCATTTGGGCACTCAGTTTCCACCTGTGTCCCTTCGTGCATGTGCCCCTTGTGTTAAATAGCTTGTCTTTATCAACCCTGTCGATTCTCTTGAGAATCTTGAATGTGGTGATCATGTCCCCCCTAACTCTTCTGCCTTCCAACGAAGTGAGGTTCAATTCCCGTAGTCTCTCCTCGTAGCTCATACCTCTCAGCTCGGGTACTAGTCTGGTGGCAAACCTTTGAACCTTTTCCAGTTTAGTCTTATGCTTGACTAGATATGGACTCCATGCTGGAGCCGCATACTCCAGGATTGGTCTGACATATGTGGTATATAATGTTCTGAAAGATTCCTTTCACAAATTTCTAAAGGCGTGTGTGTGTGTGTGTGTGTGTGTGTGTGTGTGTGTGTGTGTGTGTGTGTGTGTGTGTGTGTGTGTGTGTGTGTGTGTGTGTGTGTGTGTGTGTGTGTGTGTGTCTATGTGTGTGTGTGTGTGTGTGTGTGTGTGTGTGTGTGTGTGTGTGTGTGTGTGTGTGTGTGTGTGTGTGTGTTTGTGTGTGTGTGTGTGTGGTTAGTAAACAGTTGATTGACAGTTGAGAGGCGGACCAAAGAGCAAAGCTCAGCCCCCGCATACACAACAAGGTGAATACAAACACAAACACACACACACACACACACACACACACACACACACACACACACACACACACGCGTTAAATCTCCACACTCATGAATATATATACGCTGCATGGGGTGAGAACCATGGGTGGAGCGTAGGTGTATTCTTTGTGAATGGTGAAAACATGAGAAGATGTATAATTAGTTAGAGTCAATTTCTGTACATATATTGCTCGTATAGCTACAGTCTCAGATGCAAGTTCTCGTTCTGGTAGTTGAGACGCAGCGCCGGAACCCACAAGGGAAGCTTGTGTGGCAGCCTCAGCACGTGAGGACTTGAGTGGCATATGAACTAAACATTTTTAATTCAATATATGAAATATGTAATATAACTATTTTCGCCTAATAAATTCAACTGGACGGTAGAACGACGGTCTCGTTTCATGCAGGTCGGCGTTCAATCCCCGACCGTCCAAGTGGTTGGGCACCATTCCTTCCCCCCGTCCCATCTCAAATCCTTATCCCGACCCCTTCCAAGTACTATATAGTGGTAATGGCTTGGCGCTTTCCCCTGATAACTCCCTTCCCTTCCCTCTCGCGCCTCCAACCCCTCTCCATACTTCCCTCCCATCCTCTTTCACTCCTATCCCTCGTCTACCCTCTCTACCTCAATTTCCTGTCCCCGTCTTACATCTACCCCCTTCCTTCCTTCCTTTTCCTCTCCAACACCTCCACGCCCCCCACCCACCCCTCACTCTTACAGTTAGTCACTTGGAAGAAAACATGAAGAAAACCCACAGAGGAGGATGACCTGAGTTTTCTGAAAAGCTCCATTAAATTGTGTGAGGGCTGCCTGTCTTCCTCCCACAGTGACGCCTCTAATGGCTCAGGCCTCACACAACACACCAACTTGTTTTGTATTTTTGTAAGGGAAGGGAAGGGAAGGAGAAGTAACTCTCTCCACTTATTTTCTTACCTCAGCCGGTGGGGAGGCTGCAACCATCACCGTGTGGGCGCTCGTGTATGGCCGCCCCAACATAACTGGTGCATGATATCAACGAACTGAAAATATAAATATAAATTTTCCCAAAAAGATTTATATGAGAATTCACGTGGGGATATATTGGGGCAGTATGGTAGGTTCGATCTTGCGTGTTTGGTCTTCACAGAAACATACAGTGTTCACTTGACCACGATGAGCTCAAAGTATCAGATGCAAAAGTTCTACTGAAGTTTCAAATAGTTTCTTTATTTGGAATTCTGGTTGTGATACTTTTGTGCTAATCTTGGTTAAGTAGGAATTGTGTGATTCTGGTAAGATTAGAGATGCGAGTTCGATCCCACCTTGATATTTTTCCATAGACACATCAAGCAATTGGGAATTCATTGTGAACTTGAAATTTAGATATTCCGCAAGCAGTCTCGAGAATGAAATTTGTTATAGTGGCAGCAAGCATTGCCAGTCATTACTGGCAACCACGTAGGTCTACTTGTGCCGAAGTCAGCCAACACTTGAGCGTCAGCTAGATATCTAGACTAATACCAACAGTTTTCTGAGGAATTCGTGTGCACAATAAGAGACAAAAAAACTAAGCTCGAGGTTCTTGGTGATAGAAATAACTTGGTATGATAGTGGCAGTAAGAGAATCTCAGATGGGAGATAGTTATATAAACAGGTGCTGGGCAGGAGATGGTTTAGTAGACAAGTGTTGAGCTGGATATCAAGTGGTGCCAAACAACACTGTTATGATGGGTGCTTTACATGTGGTCGACTCCAACAGTTCACAGTTTGTACATGTTCCTCCCATTTCATGTGATAATGTGGACAACTATTCCTTTGACATAACGCCAAACTTGCTCTGACTTCTAAGTCTAATCAATGAGAAAAATACATTTTGTCGATTTGTACTACACAGGACTTCGGTCTGAGTTTGCTTACTTGATGTAGGACTGTGTAGGGGGACAATCCATTTACTCTATCCTGGGTTCCAGAGATGTACAGCTCTTATATTAACCAATGCATAAATACCTCTGGAATGCTAGGAGGCTTAGTCCTTCGAACCGATTCTCAGGATTTCTCATTCAACGTCCAGCACTATGTACCTAAATGTATGCATATTCATATTGAAATATATTGGAAAAATTGTACTAAAGCTGTTCTTATTCATACGGGTGATTTGGTTTGCATTGCCTGAAATTGTTTTTTTTCTGTTGGCAGCAGAGGCTTCAACCCTTTGGCAGCAATTATCGCCAATTGTTCATTCACAGGATAATGCGAGTATCATCATATGAATATGTAAAAAATTATTGTCTGGGTTTTACCTGTATGATGCAAATATAGATGTAATGGCGTTTACCTTGACCCAAGAAAAATATCCTTCTACCATTTCATGGTACGAATGTGGTTATCATCAAGAATGTTACTAAGGGAATGCGGTCATCATCACATGATGACTTAAACAACTGTTATCTGGTCATTTCTCACTATTGTCTTGATTTTCTTACTAACTATTGTGCCCAACCACTTGGGCTGGACGGTAGAGCGACGGTCTGGCTTCATTCAGGTCGGCGTTCAATCCCCTACTGTCCAAGTGGTTGGGTACCCTTCCTTCCACCATCCCATCCCAAATCCTTATTCTGATGCCTTCCAAGTGATTTATAGTCGTAATGGCTTGGCACTATCCCCAAATTATTCCCTCCCTCCCTCACTAACCATTGTCTGCGTTTCACATGTATGATGCAGATATGGATATGAAAGCTCGCTGTTCATGAAAATAAAGAAAAAGAAATGATAAAACATTCAGTGAAACATCAGAGAATATATCAGGAAAGTCAAACACCAGGCGATGACATGTGCCAGGAATTGACATGTGTCAGGCGTTGACATGTGTCAGGCGTTGACATGTCCCAGGCGTTGACATGTGTTAGGCGTTGACATGTCCCAGGCGTTGACATGTCCCTGGCCTTGACATATCCCCGGGGTTGACATGTCCCAGGAGTTGACATGTCCCAGGCCTTGACATGTCCCAGGCATTGACATGTCCCAGGCCTTGACATATCCCAGGCGTTGACATGTCCCAGGTGTTGACATGTTCCAGGCGTTGACATGTCCTAGGCTTTGACCTGTCCCAGGTATTGACATGTCCCAGGCTTTGACATGTCCCAGGCCTTGACATGTCCCAGGCCTTGACATGTCCCAGGCCTTGACATGTCCCAGGCCTTGACATGTCCCAGGTGTTGACATGTCCCAAGCGTTGACATGTCCCAGGCCTTGACATGTCCCAGGCCTTGACATGTCCCAAGTGTTGACATGCCCCAGGCCTTGACATGTCTCAAGCGTTGACATGTCCCAGGTGTTGACATGTCACAGGCTTTGACATGTCCCAGGCGTTGACATGTCCCAAGGCGTCCATATGTTGTACCTAGTAATTAGAACATTGTACTCGGCCAACAATAGCTAGGTCTAATTCCCCTAATAAGCCAAGTTTTCCTGAAACTATATATATTTTCCTAATTTTTTCTTATGAAATGATAAAGCTATCCATTTCATTATGTATGAGCTAATTTTTTTTAGTTTCAGTTAAAACTAACGTAGATATATAACGAAGCCTAACCAACCCTACCTAACATTAACCTATCTTAACCTAACCTAAACAAACATAACTAAGTCAATAATTTATGTTCATAATATTATATAATAATAATATTTCAAATAAACCAATTGGAATTTGTTTTGAAAATAAAGAAAATCACTCGGCCTATTAGGTAAATCGGGCCTTGTATAGTAAGCCAAGAAGTGCGTTCTGGCTACTTGGTACGATATATATATATATATATATATATATATATATATATATATATATATATATATATATATATATATATATATATATATATATATATATATATATATATATATATATATATATATATATATATATATATATATATATATATATTAGTATATTTTGGTAGCAGTCTTTCCTGTAGACATATATTATTAAATATGACCGAAAAAGTAAGATTAATAATTCTAACACGAATTTTCTCAATCTTTCGTACATTACGCTTCACTGTTGGAGGTAAATCAAAAATCAATTCTCCAAAATTCATTTTTATTTCTAGTCTGACGCGACACGGGCGCGTTTCGTAAAACTTATTACATTTTCAAAGACTTTAGTTCACTAATACACAACTGAATAGAACTTACGTATCTCCGATTTTATATCTACATTTGAGTGAGGTGGAAGGGGTGGATGTGGCATTAACACAAGACAGAACAAAATGTGGTATTAATAGGGTATTAATTTCATCAACACAAGACAGAACAAGAGTATTAATAGGGTATTAATTTCATCAACACAAGACAGAACACGAAACAATGGATATTGAATAGAAGTGTTTGTAGAAAGCCTATTGGTCCATATTTCTTGATGCTTCTATATTGGAGCGGAGTCTTGAGGTGGGTAGAATATAGTTGTGCAATAATTGGCTGTTGATTGCTGGTGTTGACTTCTTGATGTGTAGTGCCTCGCAAACGTCAAGCCGCCTGCTATCGCTGCATCTATCGATGATTTCTGTGTTGTTTACTAGGATTTCTCTGGCGATGGTTTGGTTGTGGGAAGAGATTATATGTTCCTTAATGGAGCCCTGTTGCTTATGCATCGTTAAACGCCTAGAAAGAGATGTTGTTGTCTTGCCTATATACTGGGTTTTTTGGAGCTTACAGTCCCCAAGTGGGCATTTGAAGGTATAGACGACGTTAGTCTCTTTTAAAGCGTTCTGTTTTGTGTCTGGAGAGTTTCTCATGAGTAGGCTGGCCGTTTTTCTGGTTTTATAGTAAATCGTCAGTTGTATCCTCTGATTTTTGTATGTAGGGATAACGTTTCTATTAACAATATCTTTCAGGACCCTTTCCTCTGTTTTATGAGCTGTGGAAAAGAAGTTCCTGTAAAATAGTCTAATAGGGGGTATAGGTGTTGTGTTAGTTGTCTCTTCAGAGGTTGCATGGCGTTTCACTTTCCTTCTTATGATGTCTTCGACGAAACCATTGAAGAAGCAGTTATTGACTAGGACCTGCCTTACCCTACAGAGTTCTTCTGAACAGTGAAGCGTAATGTACGAAAGATTGAGAAAATTCGTGTTAGAATTATTAATCTTACTTTTTCGGTCATATTTAATAATATATATATATATATATATATATATATATATATATATATATATATATATATATATATATATATACATATATATATATATATATATATATATATATATATATATATATATATATATATATATATATATATATATATATATATATATATATATATATATCTATATTAGTATATTTTGGTAGCAGTCTTTCCTGTAGACATATATTATTAAATATGACCGAAAAAGTAAGATTAATAATTCTAACACGAATTTTCTCAATCTTTCGTACATTTTCTTTTCACTGTTGGAGGTAATTCAAAAATCAATTCTCCAAAATTCATTTTTATTTCTAGTCTGACGCGACACTTGAGCGCGTTTCGTAAAACTTATTACATTTTCAAAGACTTTACACATACACAACTGAATGGAACTTACATATCTCCGATTTGTTTATATCTACATTTGAGTGAGGTGGATGGGGTGAGGTGGTATTTAATAGGGTACTAATTTCATCAACACAAGACAGAACACGAAACAATGGGTATTGAAATGGAAGTGATTGTGGAAAGCCTATTGGTTCATATTTTTTTATGCTTTCTATATTGGAGCGGAGTCTTGAGGTGGGTAGAATATAGTTGTGCATTAATTGGCTGTTGATTGCTGGTGTTGACTTCTTAATGTGCAGTGCCTCGCAAACGTCCAGCCGTCTGCTATCGCTGTATCTATCGATGATTTCTGTGTGTTTACTGGGATTTCTCTGGCGATGGTTTGGTTGTGGGAAGAGATTATATGTTCCTTAATGGAGCCCTGTTGCTTATGCATCGTTAAACGCCTAGAAAGAGATGTTGTTGTCTTGCCTATATACTGGGTTTTTTGGAGCTTACAGTCCCCAAGTGGGCATTTGAAGGCACAGACGACGTTTAGTCTCCTTTAAAGCGTTCTGTTTTGTGTCTGGAGAGTTTCTCATGAGTAGGCTGGCCGTTTTTCTGGTTTTATAGTAAATCGTCAGTTGTATCCTCTGATTTTTGTCTGTAGGGATAACGTTTCTATTAACAATATCTTTCAGGACCCTTTCCTCCATTTTATGAGCTGTGGAAAAGAAGTTCCTGTAAAATAGTCTAATAGGGGGTATAGGTGTTGTGTTAGTTGTCCTCTTCAGAGGTTGCATGGCGTTTCACTTTCCTTCTTATGATGTCTTCGACGAAACCATTGGAGAAGCCGTTGTTGACTAGGACCTGCCTTACCCTACAGAGTTCTTCGTCGACTTGCTTCCATTCTGAGCTGTGGCTGAGAGCACGGTCGACATATGCGTTAACAACACTCTTCTTGTACCTGTCTGGGCAGTCGCTGTTGGCATTTAGGCACATTCCTATGTTCGTTTCCTTAGTGTAGACTGCAGTGTGGAAACCTCCGCTCTTTTCCATGACTGTTACATCTAGAAAGGGCAGCTTCCCATTCGTTTCCATCTCATAAGTGAAACGCAGCACGGAACTCTGCTCAATGCCTCCTTCAGCTCCTGCAAATGTCTGACATCAGGTACCTGTGTAAAAATGTCGTCAACATACCTGCAGTATATGGCCGGTTTCAAGTTCATGTCGACTAAGACTTTTTGCTCGATGGTACCCATGTAGAAGTTTGCAAACAGGACACCTAGGGGAGAACCCATGGCGACCCCATCTACTTGCTTATACATGTGCCCATCCGGGCTCAAGAAGGGTGCCTCTTAGTACAAGCTTGGAGTAGTTTCCTCAGAATATTTTCTGGTATGTCAAGAGGAGTACAGGCTGGATCACGATACACTCTGTCGGCTATCATCCCGATTGTCTCGTCCACAGGTACGTTGGTAAACAGCGATTCTACGTCCAACGAGGCTCTTATCCCTGTGGCCCGTGTGCCCCGCAGTAAGTCAACAAATTCCTTTGGAGACTTCAGGCTGAAGGCGCAAGGAACATAAGGAGTCAGCAGGCCGTTGAGTCGCTTCGCCAGTCTGTACGTGGGAATGGGTATCTGGCTAATGATTGGCCGAAGTGGGTTTCCAGGCATGTGTGTCTTGACATTTCCATACGCATATCCAGGTTTATATTCCCCAATGATCTTTGGCAGGTGGAGTCCGGATTTCTTGGCGTTCACAGTTTCCATCAGTTTGTTGACCTTTGCTTTTAATTCCAAAGGGTAACGAAGGACACTACAGCCGAATTAAAAGCAAAGGTCAACAAACTGATCGAAACTGTGAACGCCAAGAAATCCGGACTCCACCTGCCAAAGATTTTCACCATATTTCTCTGGGTTTGAGAATATTGTCAAGGCCTTGAAACTTTTTAATATAGATGTAATGTTTAGCTACGAAAACATTGTTGGTAAGCTATTAGTTAGGAACAGCCCTCGTAGTGATAATTGCGTCATTTATAAAATACCTTGTAAGGAATGTAATAAGTTCTATGTCGGGCAAACATCTAAAGATTTAAAATGTAGAATATCGCAACATAAATACTCTGTAAGACATGGCCAATTGTCTAATGCTTTGTTTGTGTATTTGTCAGAAAAAGCTCACCAAATTGATTGGGAGAGTGCTTCTTCAATAACAAATTGTAAAAGCACCTATAACAGAAACATAATTGAATCTGCTTTGATACAGATCACCAAAGAAAGTAATTTGAATATTAGCAGTGGTCTATATAACTTAGATCCATTTCTAATAGATCAGCTAAAGAGCGATTTAAGTAGGATCATTGAAAAACATTTGTCTCACTAATTCATTGTATATATTTACCTCTTTATGTTATAATTACCTATGTATTATGCGTGTATGTCTGCTGTATCAGATGGGCCATTGGGCTACATCGGATGGGCCAATTGGGTGCATCTGATGGGCCAATGGGCCGTCTGCGTTGTCCAAGTATTGTACCTCACCCCACTTCACCACTCTCTCCTGCCTATTTATACCCATCACTCGATCTGTAAAATCATTCCTTCTGAAGATGTATTTAATATACGAAAGTACTTAAGGAAATTCCTGTTTCATTTTCCTCCGTGGTCTGACATTGTCATATATATATATATATATATATATATATATATATATATATATATATATATATATATATATATATATATATATATATATATATATATATATATATATATATATGTCGTACCTAATAGCCAGAACGCACTTCTCAGCCTACTATTCAAGGCCCGATTTGCCTAATAAGCCAAGTTTTTCATGAATTAATGTTTTTTCGTCTACCTAACCTACCTAACCTAACCTAACCTAGCTTTTTTTGGCTACCTGACCTAACCTTACCTATAAATATAGGTTAGGTTAGGTTAGGTAGGGTTGGTTAGGTTCGGTCATATATCTACGTTAATTTTAACTACAATAAAAAAAAATTGACCTCATACATAGAGAAAAGGGTTGCTTTATGATTTCATAAGAAAAAAATTATAGTAAATATATTAATTTAGGAAAACTTGGCTTATTAGGCAAATCGGGCCTTGAATAGTAGGCCGAGAAGTGAGTTCTGGCTACTAGGTACGACATATATATATATGTCGTACCTAGTAGCCAGAACTCACTTCTCAGCCTAGTATGCAAGGCCCGATTTGCCTAATAAGCCAAATTTTCATGAATTAATTGTTTTTCGACTACCTAACCTAACCTAACTTTTTCGGCTACCTAACCTAACCTAACCTATAAAGATAGGTTAGGTTAGGTTAGGTAGGGTTGGTTAGGTTCGGTCATATATATACGTTAATTTTACCTCCAATAAGAAAAAATTGACCTCATACATAATGAAATGGGTAGCTTTATCATTTCAATAATAAAAAAATTAGAGAAAATATAATAATTCAGGAAAACTTGGCTTATTTGGCAAATCGGGCCTTGCATAGTAGGCAGAGAAATGCGTTCTGGCTACTAGGTACGACATATATATATATATATATATATATATATATATATATATATATATATAATATATATATATATATATATATATATATATATATATATATATATATATATATATATATATATATATATGCAACCATGATCACAAAAACACTGATCCAAGTATGCAGAATAACCACATATGAAAAATAGAAAATGCTTAACGCGTTTTCGGCTAATTCGCCTTCATCAGAGCAAAGTAGAATCATTCTACTTTGCTCTGATGAAGGCGAATTAGCCGAAAACGCGTTAAGCATTTTCTATTTTTCATATGTGGTTATTCTGCATATATATATATATATATTATATATATATATATATATATATATATATATAATATAATATATATATATATATATATATATATATATATAATATATATATATATATATATATGTCGTACCTAGTAGCCAGAACGCACTTCTTTGCCTACTATGCAAGGCCCGATTTGCCTAATAAGGCCAAGTTTTTCATGAAATAATTGTTTTTCGACTACCTAACCTACCTAACCTAACCTAACCTAACCTAACTTTTTCGGCTACCTAACCAAACCCTAACCTATAAAGATAGGTTTAGGTTAGGTAGGGTTGGTTAGGTTCGGTCATATATCGACGTTAATTTTAACTCCAATAAAAAAAAATTGACCTCATACATAATGAAATGAGTAGGTTTATCATTTCATAAGAAAAAAATTTAGAGAAAATATATAATTCAGGAAAACTTGGCTTATTAGGCAAATCGAGCCATGCATAGTAGGCAGAGAAGTGCGTTCTGGCTACTAGGTACGACATATATATATATATATATATATATATATATATATATATATATATTATATATATATATATATATATATATATATATATATATATTATTAAATATGACCGAAAAGTAAGATTAATAATTCTAACACGAATTTTCTCAATCTTTCGTACAATATGCTTCACTGTTGGAGGTAAATCAAAAATCACTTCTCCAAAATTTCATTTTTATTTCTAGTCTGACGCGACACGGGCGCGTTTCGTAAAACTTATTACATTTTTCAAAGACTTCACAAATACACAACTGATTAGAACTTGCGTTTCCTGATTTTATATCTACATTTGAGTGAGGTGGGGAAGGGTGATGTGGCATTACATTTGAGTGAGGTGGGAAGGATGATGTGGCATTAACACAAGACAGAACACTAGAGGATATAATAGGGTATTAAAAGTATCAACACAAGACAGAACAGAAACAATGGGTATTGAATAGAAGTGTTTGTAGAAAGCCTATTGGTCCATATTTCTTGATGCTTCTATATTGGAGCGGAGTCTTGAGGTGGGTAGAATATAGTTGTGCAATAATTGGCTGTTGATTGCTGGTGTTAACTTCTGATGTGTAGTGCCTCGCAAACGTCAAGCCGCCTGCTATCGCTGTATCTATCGATGATTTCTGTGTTGTTTACTAGGATTTCTCTGGCGATGGTTTGGTTATGGGAAGAGATTATATGTTCCTTTAATGGAGCCCTGTTGTTTATGCATCGTTAAACGCCTAGAAAGAGATGTTGTTGTCTTGCCTATATACTGGGTTTTTTGGAGCTTACAGTCCCCAAGTGGGCATTTGAAGGCATAGACGACGTTAGTCTCTTTTAAAGCGTTCTGTTTCGTGTCTGGAGAGTTTCTCATGAGTAGGCTGGCCGTTTTTCTGGTTTTATAGTAAATCGTCAGTTGTATCCTCTGATTTTTGTCTGTAGGGATAACGTTTCTATTAACAATATCTTTCAGGGACCCTTTCCTCTGTTTTATGAGCTGTGGAAAAGAAGTTCCTGTAAAATAGTCTAATAGGGGGTATAGGTGTTTGTGTTAGTTGTCTCTTCGGAGGTTGCATGGCTTTTCACTTTCCTTCTTATGATGTCTTCGATGAAACCATTGGAGAAGCCGTTATTGACTAGAACCTGCCTTACCCTACAGAGTTCTTCGTCGACTTGCTTCCATTCTGAGCTGTGGCTGAGAGCACGGTCGACGTATGCGTTAAACAACACTCCTCTTGTACCTGTCAGGGCAGTCGCTGTTGGCATTTAGGCACATTCCTATGTTTGTTTCCTTTGTGTAGACTGCAGTGTGGAAACCTCCGCCCTTTTCCATGACTGTTACATCTAGAAAAGGCAGCTTCCCATCCTTTTTCCGTCTCGTAAGTGAAACGCAGCACGGAACTCTGCTCAAATTGCCTCCTTCAGCTCCTGCAGACGTCTGACATCAGGTACCTGTGTAAAAATGTCGTCAACATACCTGCAGTATATGGCCGGTTTCAAGTTCATGTCGACTAAGACTTTTTGCTCGATGGTACCCATGTAGAAGTTTGCAAACAGTACACCTAGGGGAGAACCCATGGCGACCCCATCTACTTGCTTATACATGTGCCCATCCGGGCTCAAGAAGGGTGCCTCTTTAGTACAAGCTTGGAGTAGTTTCCTCAGAATACTTTCTGGCATGTCAAGAGGAGTACAGGCTGGATCACGATACACTCTGTCGGCTATCATTCCGATTGTCTCGTCCACAGGTACGTTGGTAAACAGCGATTCTACGTCCAACGAGGCTCTTATCCCTGTGGCCCGTGCGCCCCGCAGTAAGTCCACAAATTCCTTTGGAGACTTCAGGCTGAAGGCGCAAGGAACATAAGGAGTCAGCAGGCCGTTGAGTCGCTTCGCCAATCTGTACGTGGGTGTGGGTATCTGGCTAATGATTGGCCGAAGTGGGTTTCCAGGCTTGTGCGTCTTGACATTTCCATACGCATATCCAGGTTTATATTCCCCAATGATCTTTGGCAGGTGGAGTCCGGATTTCTTGGCGTTCACAGTTTCGATCAGTTTGTTGACCTTTGCTTTTAATTCGGCTGTAGTGTCCTTCGTTACCCTTTGGAACTTAGTTTGGTCAGAGAGTATGATGTTCATTTTCGCCAGATATTCGTCTTTTTTAAGAATGACATATATTGGCGACTTGTCACCTCTCCTGACAACTATCTCCTTGTTCTCACGAAGGCTTTTAGCTGCCGCTCTAAGCTCGGGGGACAGTATGGTGCTTCTGTAGTTGCCTCGATTCTTTCCTCCTTCTGCAATAAGTTCTGCTTGTAAGGTATCTTTGGTAGTGACCTTCTTTTGTGTCTCGAGGTCGAATATGTCGTCCAACAGAATTTCCAACTCCACTTTCCGGGCCATTTCACTCGGTCTGGACATAACATGACAGTTTATGCCCAGATTTAGGAGAGTGACTTGGTCCTCAGTGAGGTTAATTCCTGCAAGGTTCAGGAAGCCATCTCTTGGTCGTGGAATTGCCATAGGTCCTCCATATAATGTTGTTAGTTTCTTGATAATCCTTGTTTCAGTGCTGAGGTGATGTTGGTCTGTGAGGATGTCGAGGTGTTGTTCAATGCGGGTACAGATACTATGGTCGATGTTGCTATTTCTCCACTCGTTTGTAGCATGAAGTAGTTGCGTTTTGTTGTCTTTGATTTCATTCTCTGCCTTGTATATCTGATCACGAATCAGATCCTGGCGATATTTTATCGTGAAGGCTTGATTCCTTGCTGCTGGGTCGTGCACTTTAACATTAGTATATTTTGGTAGCAGTCTTTCCTGTAGACATATATTATTAAATATGACCGAAAAAAGAAAGATTAATAATTCTAACACGAATTTTCTCAATCTTTCGTACATTATGCTTCACTGTTGGAGGTAAATCAAAAATCACTTCTCCAAAATTCATTTTTATTTCTAGTCTGACGCGACACGGGCGCGTTTCGTAAAACTTATTACATTTTCAAAGACTTCACAATACACAACTGATTAGAACTTGCGTTTCCCTGATTTTATATCTACATTTGAGTGAGGTGGGAAGGGTGATGTGGCATTACATTTGAGTGAGGTGGAAGGATGATGTGGCATTAACACAAGACAGAACACTAGAGGATATTAATAGGGTATTAAAAGTATCAACACAAGACAGAACAGAAACAATGGGTATTGAATAGAAGTGTTTGTAGAAAGCCTATTGGTCCATATTTCTTGATGCTTCTATATTGGAGCGGAGTCTTGAGGTGGGTAGAATATAGTTGTGCAATAATTGGCTGTTGATTGCTGGTGTTAACTTCTTGATGTGTAGTGCCTCGCAAACGTCAAGCCGCCTGCTATCGCTGTATCTATCGATGATTTCTGTGTTGTTTACTAGGATTTCTCTGGCGATGGTTTGGTTATGGGAAGAGATTATATGTTCCTTAATGGAGCCCTGTTGTTTATTGCATCGTTAAACGCCTAGAAAGAGATGTTGTTGTCTTGCCTATATACTGGGTTTTTTTGGAGCTTACAGTCCCCAAGTGGGCATTTGAAGGCATAGACGACGTTAGTCTCTTTTTAAAGCGTTCTGTTTCGTGTCTGGAGAGTTTCTCATGAGTAGGCTGGCCGTTTTTCTGGTTTTATAGTAAATCGTCAGTTGTATCCTCTGATTTTTGTCTGTAGGGATAACCGTTTCTATAACAATATCTTTCAGGACCCTTTCCTCTGTTTTATGAGCTGTGGAAAAGAAGTTCCTGTAAAATAGTCTAATAGGGGGTATAGGTGTTGTGTTAGTTGTCTCTTCGGAGGTTGCATGGCTTTTCACTTTCCTTCTTATGATGTCTTCGATGAAACATTGGAGAAGCCGTTATTGACTAGAACCTGCCTTACCCTACAGAGTTCTTCGTCGACTTGCTTCCATTCTGAGCTGTGGCTGAGAGCACGGTCGACGTATGCGTTAACAACACTCCTCTTGTACCTGTCAGGGCAGTCGCTGTTGGCATTTAGGCACATTCCTATGTTTGTTTCCTTTGTGTAGACTGCAGTGTGGAAACCTCCGCCCTTTTCCATGACTGTTACATCTAGAAAAGGCAGCTTCCCATCCTTTTCCGTCTCGTAAGTGAAACGCAGCACGGAACTCTGCTCAAATGCCTCCTTCAGCTCCTGCAGATGTCTGACATCAGGTACCTGTGTAAAAATGTCGTCAACATACCTGCAGTATATGGCCGGTTTCAAGTTCATGTCGACTAAGACTTTTTGCTCGATGGTACCCATGTAGAAGTTTGCAAACAGGACACCTAGGGGAGAACCCATGGCGACCCCATCTACTTGCTTATACATGTGCCCATCCGGGCTCAAGAAGGGTGCCTCTTTAGTAAAGGGAGTAGTTAGTTTCCTCAGAATACTTTCTGGCATGTCAAGAGGAGTACAGGCTGGATCACGATACACTCTGTCGGCTATCATTCCGATTGTCTCGTCCACAGGTACGTTGGTAAACAGCGATTCTACGTCCAACGAGGCTCTTATCCCAACAGCCAATTATTGCACAACTATATTCTACCCACCTCAAGACTCCGCTCCAATATAGAAGCATCAAGAAATATGGACCAATAGGCTTTCTACAAACACTTCTATTCAATAACCATTGTTTCTGTTCTGTCTGTGTTGATACTTTTAATACCCTATTAATATCCTCTAGTGTTCTGTCTTGTGTGTATGCTACATCATCCTTCCCACCTCACTCAAATGTAATGCCACATCACCCTTCCCACCTCACTCAAATGTAGATATAAAATCAGGGAAACGCAAGTTCTAATCAGTTGTGTATTGTGAAGTCTTTGAAAATGTAATAAGTTTTACGAAACGCGCCCGTGTCGCGTCAGACTAGAAATAAAAATGAATTTTGGAGAAGTGATTTTTGATTTACCTCCAACAGTGAAGCATAATGTACGAAAGATTGAGAAAATTCGTGTTAGAATTATTAATCTTACTTTTTCGGTCATATTAATAATATATGTCTACAGGAAAGACTGCTACCAAAATATACTAATGTTAAAGTGCACGACCCAGCAGCAAGGAATCAAGCCTTCACGATAAAATATCGCCAGGATCTGATTCGTGATCAGATATACAAGGCAGAGAATGAAATCAAAGACAACAAAACGCAACTACTTCATGCTACAAACGAGTGGAGAAATAGCAACATCGACCATAGTATCCGTACCCGCATTGAACAACACCTCGACATCCTCACAGACCAACATCACCTCAGCACTGAAACAAGGATTATCAAGAAACTAACAACATTATATGGAGGACCTATGGCAATTCCACGACCAAGAGATGGCTTCCTGAACCTTGCAGGAATTAACCTCACTGAGGACCAAGTCACTCTCCTAAATCTGGGCATAAACTGTCATGTTATGTCCAGACCGAGTGAAATGGCCCGGAAAGTGGAGTTGGAAATTCTGTTGGACGACATATTCGACCTCGAGACACAAAAGAAGGTCACTACCAAAGATACCTTACAAGCAGAACTTATTGCAGAAGGAGGAAAGAATCGAGGCAACTACAGAAGCACCATACTGTCCCCCGAGCTTAGAGCGGCAGCTAAAAGCCTTCGTGAGAACAAGGAGATAGTTGTCAGGAGAGGTGACAAGTCGCCAATATATGTCATTCTTAAAAAAGACGAATATCTGGCGAAAATGAACATCATACTCTCTGACCAAACTAAGTTCCAAAGGGTAACGAAGGACACTACAGCCGAATTAAAAGCAAAGGTCAACAAACTGATCGAAACTGTGAACGCCAAGAAATCCGGACTCCACCTGCCAAAGATCATTGGGGAATATAAACCTGGATATGCGTATGGAAATGTCAAGACGCACAAGCCTGGAAACCCACTTCGGCCAATCATTAGCCAGATACCCACACCCACGTACAGATTGGCGAAGCGACTCAACGGCCTGCTGACTCCTTATGTTCCTTGCGCCTTCAGCCTGAAGTCTCCAAAGGAATTTGTGGACTTACTGCGGGGCGCACGGGCCACAGGGATAAGAGCCTCGTTGGACGTAGAATCGCTGTTTACCAACGTACCTGTGGACGAGACAATCGGAATGATAGCCGACAGAGTGTATCGTGATCCAGCCTGTACTCCTCTTGACATGCCAGAAAGTATTCTGAGGAAACTACTCCAAGCTTGTACTAAAGAGGCACCCTTCTTGAGCCCGGATGGGCACATGTATAAGCAAGTAGATGGGGTCGCTATGGGTTCTCCCCTAGGTGTCCTGTTTGCAAACTTCTACATGGGTACCATCGAGCAAAAAGTCTTAGTCGACATGAACTTGAAACCGGCCATATACTGCAGGTATGTTGACGACATTTTTACACAGGTACCTGATGTCAGACATCTGCAGGAGCTGAAGGAGGCATTTGAGCAGAGTTCCGTGCTGCGTTCACTTACGAGACGGAAAAGGATGGGAAGCTGCCTTTTCTAGATGTAACAGTCATGGAAAAGGGCGGAGGTTTCCACACTGCAGTCTACACAAAGGAAACAAACATAGGAATGTGCCTAAATGCCAACAGCGACTGCCCTGACAGGTACAAGAGGAGTGTTGTTAACGCATACGTCGACCGTGCTCTCAGCCACAGCTCAGAATGGAAGCAAGTCGACGAAGAACTCTGTAGGGTAAGGCAGGTTCTAGTCAATAACGGCTTCTCCAATGGTTTCATCGAAGACATCATAAGAAGGAAAGTGAAAAGCCATGCAACCTCCGAAGAGACAACTAACACAACACCTATACCCCCTATTAGACTATTTTACAGGAACTTCTTTTCCACAGCTCATAAAACAGAGGAAAGGGTCCTGAAAGATATTGTTAATAGAAACGTTATCCCTACAGACAAAAATCAGAGGATACAACTGACGATTTACTATAAAACCAGAAAAACGGCCAGCCTACTCATGAGAAACTCTCCAGACACGAAACAGAACGCTTTAAAAGAGACTAACGTCGTCTATGCCTTCAAATGCCCACTTGGGGACTGTAAGCTCCAAAAAACCCAGTATATAGGCAAGACAACAACATCTCTTTCTAGGCGTTTAACGATGCATAAACAACAGGGCTCCATTAAGGAACATATAATCTCTTCCCATAACCAAACCATCGCCAGAGAAATCCTAGTAAACAACACAGAAATCATCGATAGATACAGCGATAGCAGGCGGCTTGACGTTTGCGAGGCACTACACATCAAGAAGTCAACACCAGCAATCAACAGCCAATTATTGCACAACTATATTCTACCCACCTCAAGACTCCGCTCCAATATAGAAGCATCAAGAAATATGGACCAATAGGCTTTCTACAAACACTTCTATTCAATACCCATTGTTTCGTGTTCTGTCTTGTGTTGATACTTTTAATTACCCTATTAATATCCTCTAGTGTTCTGTCTTGTGTTAATGCCACATCATCCTTCCCACCTCACTCAAATGTAATGCCACATCACCCTTCCCACCTCACTCAAATGTAGATATAAAATCAGGGAAACGCAAGTTCTAATCAGTTGTGTATTTGTGAAGTCTTTGAAAATGTAATAAGTTTTACGAAACGCGCCCGTGTCGCGTCAGACTAGAAATAAAAATGAATTTTGGAGAAGTGATTTTTGATTTACCTCCAACAGTGAAGCATAATGTACGAAAGATTGAGAAAATTCGTGTTAGAATTATTAATCTTACTTTTTCGGTCATATTTAATAATATATGTCTACAGGAAAGACTGCTACCAAAATATACTAATGTTAAAGTGCACGACCCAGCAGCAAGGAATCAAGCCTTCACGATAAAATATCGCCAGGATCTGATTCGTGATCAGATATACAAGGCAGAGAATGAAATCAAAGACAACAAAACGCAACTACTTCATGCTACAAACGAGTGGAGAAATAGCAACATCGACCATAGTATCCGTACCCGCATTGAACACACCTCGACACTCACAGACCAAATCACTCAGCACTGAAACAGGATTATCAAGAAACTAACAACATTATATGGAGGACTATGGCAATTCCACGACCAAGAGATGGCTTCCTGAACCTTGCAGGAATTAACCTCACTGAGGACCAAGTCACTCTCCTAAATCTGGGCATAAACTGTCATGTTATGTCCAGACCGAGTGAAATGGCCCGAAAGTGGAGTTGGAAATTCTGTTGGACGACATATTCGACCTCGAGACACAAAAGAAGGTCACTACCAAAGATACCTTACAAGCAGAACTTATTGCAGAAGGAGGAAAGAATCGAGGCAACTACAGAAGCACCATACTGTCCCCCGAGCTTAGAGCGGGCAGCTAAAAGCCTTCGTGAGAACAAGGAGATAGTTGTCAGGAGAGGTGACAAGGCTCGCCAATATATGTCATTCTTAAAAAAGGACGAATATCTGGCGAAAATGAACATCATACTCTCTGACCAAACTAAGTTTCCAAAGGGTAACGAAGGACACTACAGCCGAATTAAAAGCAAGGTCAACAACTGATCGAAACTGTGAACGCCAAGAAATCCGGACTCCACCTGCCAAAGATCATTGGGGAATATAAACCTGGATATGCGTATGGAAATGTCAAGACGCACAAGCCTGGAAACCCACTTCGGCCAATCATTAGCCAGATACCCCACACCCACGTACAGATTGGCGAAGCGAGCTCAACGGCCTGCTGACTCCTTATGTTCCTTGCGCCTTCAGCCTGAAGTCTCCAAAGGAATTTGTGGACTTACTGCGGGGCGCACGGGCCACAGGGATGAGAGCCTCGTTGGACGTAGAATCGCTGTTTACCAACGTACCTGTGGACGAGACAATCGGAATGATAGCCGACAGAGTGTATCGTGATCCAGCCTGTACTCCTCTTGACATGCCAGAAAGTATTCTGAGGAAACTACTCCAAGCTTGTACTAAAGAGGCACCCTTCTTGAGCCCGGATGGGCACATGTATAAGCAAGTAGATGGGGTCGCCATGGGTTCTCCCCTAGGTGTCCTGTTTGCAAACTTCTACATGGGTACCATCGAGCAAAAAGTCTTAGTCGACATGAACTTGAAACCGGCCATATACTGCAGGTATGTTGACGACATTTTTACACAGGTACCTGATGTCAGACATCTGCAGGAGCTGAAGGAGGCATTTGAGCAGAGTTCCGTGCTGCGTTTCACTTACGAGACGGAAAAGGATGGGAAGCTGCCTTTTCTAGATGTAACAGTCATGGAAAAGGGCGGAGGTTTCCACACTGCAGTCTACACAAAGGAAACAAACATAGGAATGTGCCTAAATGCCAACAGCGACTGCCCTGACAGGTACAAGAGGAGTGTTGTTAACGCATACGTCGACCGTGCTCTCAGCCACAGCTCAGAATGGAAGCAAGTCGACGAAGAACTCTGTAGGGTAAGGCAGGTTCTAGTCAATAACGGCTTCTCCAATGGTTTCATCGAAGACATCATAAGAAGGAAAGTGAAAAGCCATGCAACCTCCGAAGAGACAACTAACACAACACCTATACCCCCTATTAGACTATTTTACAGGAACTTCTTTTTCCACAGCTCATAAAACAGAGGAAAGGGTCCTGAAAGATATTGTTAATAGAACCGTTATCCCTACAGACAAAAATCAGAGGATACAACTGACGATTTACTATAAAACCAGAAAAACGGCCAGCCTACTCATGAGAAACTCTCAGACACGAAACAGAACGCTTTAAAAGAGACTAACGTCGTCTATGCCTTCAAATGCCCACTTGGGGACTGTAAGCTCCAAAAAACCCAGTATATAGGCAAGACAACAACATCTCTTTCTAGGCGTTTAACGATGCATAAACAACAGGGCTCCATTAAGGAACATATAATCTCTTCCCATAACCAAACCATCGCCAGAGAAATCCTAGTAAACAACACAGAAATCATCGATAGATACAGCGATAGCAGGCGGCTTGACGTTTGCGAGGCACTACACATCAAGAAGTCAACACCAGCAATCAACAGCCAATTATTGCACAACTATATTCTACCCACCTCAAGACTCCGCTCCAATATAGAAGCATCAAGAAATATGGACCAATAGGCTTTCTACAAACACTTCTATTCAATACCCATTGTTTCTGTTCTGTCTTGTGTTGATACTTTTAATACCCTATTAATATCCTCTAGTGTTCTGTCTTGTGTTAATGCCACATCATCCTTCCCACCTCACTCAAATGTAATGCCACATCACCCTTCCCACCTCACTCAAATGTAGATATAAAATCAGGGAAACGCAAGTTCTAATCAGTTGTGTATTTGTGAAGTCTTTGAAAATGTAATAAGTTTTACGAAACGCGCCCGTGTCGCGTCAGACTAGAAATAAAAATGAATTTTGGAGAAGTGATTTTTTATTTACCTCCAAACAGTGAAGCATAATGTACGAAAGATGAGAAAATTCGGTGTTAGAATTAATTAATCTTACTTTTTCGGTCATATTTAATAATATATGTCTACAGGAAAGACTGCTACCAAAATATACTAATATATATATATATATATATATATATATATATATATATATGTATGTATATATATATACTTTAAATGTATGTACTACTTCTTCCAAACCACAAATTGTTATTTTTGTAATTGAATTTTTAGGAATATGCACGAAAAATTTGATTTCTACATGAAATACCGAAATGAAAAGCGACATTTGTTTAATTGCTCAGTGGTGAGGCAATATTGACTTCAGTCAATTTATATCATTCTACTGTGCTTATTTATGTTTACAATGACATTTGTTATGCATTTCATTATTATTGTTAAATTATTTGACGTTCTCAATGTAATTGTTTTATTCACTTTCTCTCTTCCGTCTCTTTTGTATGTACTATCTCTATCATCCCACCCTGACCTTTATCTTTATCATCTCGTCACGGTCTCTTATCTTCATCGTCCCCCTCACTACTCCTGTCTTTATCATTCTCTCATTGCTTCCTGTCTATATCGTTCCTCTACTGCTTTCTTTCTTTATCATCACTCGCCATCACTGCTTCCTTCGTATATTATCCCCTCATTGATTTCTATCTTCATCATCGTGCCATTGTATCCTGTCGTTATCATCTCCTTCTTGGTCTCTATCGTTCTGACTGTCTCTCTGCCTCTTACGCGTACCATTTCTTGTTCCGCCGCCTCCTATCTCTTTTCCTTCATCTACTTCAATATCTTTTGGTCGTCATCGTGTTATCTATCATCGTCGACATTCCTCTTTCTCTGTCACTCTCTCCCACTTTATTTGTCGACTCTCTTCTCAACTCTCGCGTTCGTCATCTTATTTTGCTTTCGTCTTATATGAAAACTTTTATCCTTAAACGTGTATTTTATGGTATTGAATTTTAGGGTGTCTGTTTCCTCCTCACCCCTTTACCCTCTCTTTTACTTTTCTTTGTTTCTTACTCTTTTTCTTTTCTCTCTTCCCTCTTTCCATCTTTTAAATTATTTTCTTCACTTTACATTGTCCAACCACTTGGGCTGGACAATGTATGGGTCTCGGACAATGTACCAGCATGAAGCGACGTCTCGCTTGATGCTGGTCGGCGTTCAATCCCCGACCTTACAAGTGGTATTGCACCATTCCTTTTCCCCGGTACCATCCCAAATCATTATCCTGACGAATTCCCAGTGTTATATTCGTCGTAATGGCTTGGCGCTTTTCCCTGTTAGTTTCGTCCCTTCTTCCTTCCTTACTTCCTTCCTTCCTTCCTTCCTTCCTTCCTTTCCTTCCTTCCTTTCTTTCTTTCTTTCTTCTTTCTTTCTTTCTTCTTCTTTCTTTCTTTCTTTCTTTTTCTTTCTTTCTTTTCTTCTTTCTTCTTTCTTCTTTCTTTCTTTCTTTTTTCTTTCTTTCTTTCTTTCTTCCTTCCTTCCTTCCTTCCTTCCTTCCT
Organism: Procambarus clarkii; assembly: GCF_040958095.1. Taxonomy (NCBI): domain Eukaryota; kingdom Metazoa; phylum Arthropoda; class Malacostraca; order Decapoda; family Cambaridae; genus Procambarus; species Procambarus clarkii. The sequence continues at coordinate 4,426,883 of NC_091233.1, read as the reverse complement.
TCCTTCTTCCTTCCTTCCTTCCTTCCCTTCCTTCCTTCCTTCCTTCCTTCCTTCCTTCCTTCCTTCCTTCCTTCCTTCCTTCCTACCTCTGCTCCCACTCTCCCCCTGGCCCTTTTACTACTTAACTCTCACTATCTCTCCCTGTCCTTTCCTATGCTGCTCTTCCAATATGTCTATACTGGTGGGTGGTGTCTCACAGTGGGTGTTCTTACTCCCGCCCTACAGGTCGCCCCGGCCGGTACACAGCTGTAGAGTGACCAACCACACAGCCCACGGCTTCTTGGTACACTGTGTCTCCGGCCACTGAGGAGTGTCAACACCCAGTACAAACTGCTCGTCTACGCTCAGGTAGGTGTCTGCTGGAGGGTGTAGCGTGTCTGCTGGCGGGTGTAGTGTGTCTGCTGGTGGGTGTAGTGTGTCTGCTGGCGGGTGTAGCGTGTCTGCTGACGGGTGAAGAGTGTCTGCTGGCGGGTGAAGCGTGTCTGCTGGCGGGTGTTCGGTGTCTGCTGGCGGGTGTAGAATATCTGCTGGCGGGTGTAGAGTGTCTGCTGGCGGCCATAGTGTCTGCTGGCGGGTGTAGAGTGTCTGCTGGCGGGTGTAGAGTGTCTGCTGGCGGCCATAGTGTCTGCTGGCGGGTGTAGAGTGTCTGCTGGCGGCCATAGTGTCTGCTGGCGGGTGTGTAGAGTGTCTGCTGGCGGCCATAATGTCTGCTGGCGGTGTAGAGTGTCTGCTGGCGGCCATAGTGTCTGCTGGCGGCCATAGTGTCTGCTGGCAGGTGTAGAGTGTCTGCTGGCGGGTGTGAGTGTCTGCTGGCGACCATAGTGTCTGCTGGCGGCCATAGTGTCTGCTGGCAGGTGTAGAGTGTCTGCTGGCGGCCATAGTGTCTGCTGGCGGGTGTAGAGTGTCTGCTGGCGGCCATAGTGTCTGCTGGCAGGTGTAGAGTGTCTGCTGGCGGGTGTAGAGTGTCTGCTGGCGGCCATAGTGTCTGCTGGCAGGTGTAGAGTGTCTGCTGGCGGCCATAGTGTCTGCTGGCGGGTGTAGAGTGTCTGCTGGCGGCCATAGTGTCTGCTGGCGGGTGAGAGTGTCTGCTGGGGTGTAGAGTGTCTGCTCGGCCATAGTGTCTGCTGGCGGGTGTAGAGTGTCTGCTGGCGGGTGTAGAGTGTCTGCTGGCGGCCATAGTGTCTGCTGGCGGGTGTAGAGTGTCTGCTGGCGGGTGTAGAGTGTCTGCTGGCGGCCATAGTGTCTGCTGGCGGGTGTAGAGTGTTCGCTCTCCTGCAGAGGAGGAGGTTTATTTGTCTATGGTGGGTCCTTGTTGTTGGTGTTGTTGGTGTTGGTGTTATTGTTGCTGTTGTTGTTGGTGGTGGTGTTGATGTTGGTTGTAGTGGTGGTGGTGGTGATGTTGTTGTTGTTGTTGGTTGTAGTGATGGTGGTGGTGGTTGTAGTGGTGATGGTGGTGGTGGTGGTGGTGGTGGTGGTTGTAGTGGTGATGGTGGTGGTGGTGGTGGTGGTGGTGGTTGTAGTGGTGATGGTGGTGGTGGTGGTGGTGGTGGTGGTTGTAGTGGTGATGGTGGTGGTGGTGGTGGTGGTGGTGGTTGTGGAAAAATTGCCGGGATTGATATAAGAGGAAAACTACTTAAAACTTGTACTTCAATGTACGTTAATCTGTAACGCTAGTTAATGTTATGTTAGTGTTATGCATGACAGCGTTATGTTACATTGTGTTATGCATGACAGTGTTATGTTACATTGTGTTAAGCATGACTGTGCTATGTTACATTGTGTTAAACATAATTGTGCCATGTTGTATTGTGTTATGCATGACAGTGTTATGTTACATTGTGTTATGCATGACAGTGTTATGTTACATTGTGTTATGCATGACAGTGTTATGTTACATTGTGTTATGCATGATAGTGTTATGTTACATTGTGTTAAGCATAACTGTGCTATGGTACATTGTGTTATGCATGAGTGTTATGTTACATTGTGTTATGCATGATAGTGTTATGTTACTTTGTGTTATGCATGACAGTGTTTTGTTAGCGTTCTGTCAAGAAAAATATATTCCAGATAATTTGACAGTCTCCTAGAAAGATCTTCAAAATATGAGGTAGCTGATCTTTTTATTGTATTTCAGTGTTGCTGTAGCTTGTTACGTGGGTCCTGTGTTGTGGTAGTTATGGTAGGTGGTTCCTGTATTATGGTAGTTATGACAGGTAGCTGACTACCTTTGTCTTGGTAGTTAGCAGAAATTCTACGTGAAGTTCATAATTATCAGAATCCATCTTGAGAAGAAACCTCCGCATGGCGGGAGTCAACTGAGGAGATATCAATTATACACAACCATTATATTTAAAAAATACAATAACATACAAAAAATGGCTCCTAGCAAAATTAGAAAAAAAGTAGTCACTCGAGCGAATTTAAATACTTTTGGACAGAAATTTGGTGCACGACGCAAAATTCAAACAGACTGAAGTGACCTTTACTTACCTGGCGCTGCGTCCCACTGGAACACACAAAAGGCAGCATGAACTATCAGTAGCACACACTATACAGATTTTCACAGTAGGTACAAATACAGAGAATAAAGTCAGTATCAGTAATATAAGAAACCATGGTTAAGAAAGTCAGCTCACAACAAACACAAAAGATTCTATGCTAACTCTCAAGAAATTAGTTAACTGTGCGTTTGATATCAGGACAAAGAACGTTATTCTCTGCTCTGAAGGTGGAATACAGAACATTTTACATCCATCTATTCTATGGATGCAGAATATTCTGTACTCTACATCCATAGATGAAGATGTTGATGTCCATCTACATCTACTCTGTATTTACTTGTAGAATATCCCTAAGATAATAATACTTGAAACAATGATAAGTTCGGCACTATAATATCGTCGTTGAGACCTGTCTTCCCGAGCGGGAAGTAGTGTCCTCGCCTCAACACTCAGCAGTCTTACACTCTTAACCTCCTTCATAGGTGGCAGCCTGATGCCGCTCGGCCTCTGCTGCTTCTCATGGATGATACCAGACAGGACTCTGATGCTTCTGATGCCTGTGGCACCTCTAATATCTCTGATGCCTCCATCGTCACTATACATGTTGTTGCCGTGATGCACTCTGCCAAAGAGTCGCCAGTGTGGCGGCCCACTCCTGCCGGCGGGACGGTGGAGTAATTGCCCGGTTAGCAGTTTCTGATCAATGCTCCTCGTCTGCGTGTTCTAGCGAACTACCGCAATCAAAAAAAAACTTTTAACCGAAACGATTTACGGTTTCCATTGCATCTTCTTGGTGTTTCGGGACTCTGCTGTAGGTCTTGATACGTGCGAGGTGAGTCTGGCCTCCCTGAGACAGAGTGTCGGCTCCCTTCTGATTGGATCCGGATCTTTAATATCCTGGCCAATACAAGTGGCTTTCGTAACTTATTTCCGAAATCATTGGCTGATTGTCACGTGACTTCTCGCATGTACTGGGTTGGGAGAGTAATATATCTCTTTGTCTCAGAAGCTTGATGAGTCACGGCACTTGAAAATAAATTTAACAACATAAAAACGGGTTAATTAAAACAGTAAAAACACTTCTTAGTTATGATAATACTGATCTTCATGCTTAGTGGGAAATATGTAGGAAGTTGCCCATATTTCGTTAGCAGCAGATGAATTAGCATTATTATGTTGCTAGTTATCAGAAGCATTTTTTCTATTATTACTACTACTTGTCGTCAGGCAATGTTCGTCCATCCAGCGACCAACCCCCAAAGGGTCATTAGTCAATGTTAAAGTAATACATATTCAAAATAGTGATTTTCTTAAACAAATAATTAATAATATTCTATATGTAGCATATCAAGGCGTAGAGTAGACTAGGCCCGATGTTTGGGCTCTGCTGGCAAAGTATTTGTATTTGTAGTGCGTGGGTGAAGCATTTACCGAAAGGTGATTCGAACGGAGGTCGTTAGCGAAGCACTGTTCGAACGTCATTAGTTATACAACCTGACCTCATCAACACACAGCCCGTCCTCATCAACGCACAGCCCGTCCTCATCAACACAAAACCCGTCCTCACCAACACACAACCCGTCTTCATCAACACACAGCGCGTCCTCATCAACAAACAGCCCGACCTCATCAACACAATGCCCGTCCTCATCAACACACAGCCCGTCCTCATCAACACACAGCGCGTCCTCATCAACACAAAACCCGTCTCATCAACACACAGCCCGTCTTCATCAACACACAACCCGTCTTCATCAACACACAGCCCATCCTCATCTACACACAGCACGTCTTCATCAACACATAGCCCGTCTTCAACATACAGCCCGTCCTCATCAACACACAGCTGGTCCTCATCAAAACACAGCCCGTCCTCAATAAAAAAAACAGCCCGCCCGCATCAACACACAGCTCGTCCTCATCAACACACAGCCCGTCCTCATCAACACTTAGCCTGTCCTCATCAAGACACAGCCGGTCCTCATCAACACACAGCCCGTTCTCATCAACACACAGCCCGTCCTCATCATCACACAGCCCGTCCTCATCAACACATAGCACGTCCTCTTCAACGACATGATAACCACCTACAAAAATTCTCAGGGGAATTGACAGGGTGGACAAAGACAAACTCTTCAGCACGGGTGGGACACGAACAAGGCGACACAGGTGGAAACTTAGTACTCAGATGAGCCACAGAGACGTTAGAAAGATTTTTTCAGTGTCAGAGTAGTTAATAAATGGAATGCACTAGGAACTGATGTGGTAGAGGCTGACTCCATACACAGTTTCAAATGTAGATATGATAGAGCCCAGTAGGCTCAGGAATCTGTACACCAGTTGATTGACAGTTGAGAGGCGGGACCAAAGAGCCAAAGCTCAACCCCCGCAAGCACAATTAGGTGAGTACAATTAGGTGAGTACAGAGCCCGTCCTCATCAACACACAGCCCGTCCTCATCAACACACAGCCCGTCTTCATCAACACACAGCCCATCCTCATCTACACACAGCACGTCTTCATCAACACATAGCCCGTCTTCATCAACATACAGCCGTCCTCATCAACACACAGCTGGTCCTCATCAAAACACAGCCCGTCCTCAATAAAAAAAACAGCCCGCCCGCATCAACACACAGCTCGTCCTCATCAACACACAGCCCGTCCTCATCAACACTTAGCCTGTCCTCATCAAGACACAGCCGGTCCTCATCAACACACAGCCCGTTCTCATCAACACACAGCCCGTCCTCATCATCACACAGCCCGTCCTCATCAACACATAGCACGTCCTCTTCAACGACATGATAACCACCTACAAAAATTCTCAGGGGAATTGACAGGGTGGACAAAGACAAACTCTTCAGCACGGGTGGGACACGAACAAGGCGACACAGGTGGAAACTTAGTACTCAGATGAGCCACAGAGACGTTAGAAAGATTTTTTTCAGTGTCAGAGTAGTTAATAAATGGAATGCACTAGGAACTGATGTGGTAGAGGCTGACTCCATACACAGTTTCAAATGTAGATATGATAGAGCCCAGTAGGCTCAGGAATCTGTACACCAGTTGATTGACAGTTGAGAGGCGGGACCAAAGAGCCAAAGCTCAACCCCCGCAAGCACAATTAGGTGAGTACAATTAGGTGAGTACAGAGCCCGTCCTCATCAACACACAGCCCGTCCTCATCAACACACAGCCCGTCCTCATCAACACACAGCCCGTCCTCATCATCACACACCCCGTCTTCATCAACACACAATCCATCTTCATCAACACACGGCCCATCCTCATCATCACACAGCCATCTTCATCAACACATAGCCCGTCTTCATCAACACACAGCCCGTCCTCTTCAACACACATCCCGTCCTTATCAAAACACAGCCCGTCCTCATCAACACTCAGCCTGTCCTCATCAACACACAGCCTGTCCTCGTCAACGCACAGTCTGTCCTCATCAACACACAGCCTGTCCTCATCAAAACACAGCCCATCCTAATCAACACACAGCCCGTCCTCATCAATACACAGCCCGTCGTCATCAACACACAGCCCGTCCTCATCAACACTTAGCCCGTCCTCATCAACACACTGCCTGAACACATCAACACACAGCCCGTTCTTATCAACACACAGCCCGTCTCATCAACACACAGCCCGTCCTCATCAACACATAGCACGTCCCCTTCAAAACAGAGTCTGTCATCAACACACCGTCCATCCTCTTCAACACACAGCCCGGACTCATCAACACACACCCCGTCCTCATCAAAATATAGCACGTCCTCATCAATACACAGCCCGTCCTCATTAACACACAGCCCGTCCTCATCAACACACAGCCGTCCTCATCAATACTTAGCCCGTCCTCATCAACACACAGCCTGTCCTCATCAACACACAGCCCGTCCTCATCAACACTTAGCCCGTCCTCATCAACACACAGTCCATCATCATCAACACAGCCCGTCCTCGTCAACACACTGCCCGTCCTCATCAACACACAGCCGGTCCTCATCAACACATAACCCGTCCTCATCAACACAAAGCCCGTCCTCATCAACACTCAGCCCGTCCTCATCAACCCACAGCCCGTTCTCATCAACACACAGCCAGTCCTCATCAACACACAGCCCGTCCTCATCAAAACATAGCACGTCCTCTTCAACACAGAGCCCGTCCTCATCAACACACAGCCCGTCCTCATCAATACACAGCCCGTCCTCATCAACACACAGCCCGTCCTCATCAAAACATAGCATGTCCTCATTAACACACAGCCCGTCATCATCAACACACAGCCCGTCCTCATCAACACACAGCCCGTCCTCATCAACAATCAGCCCGTCCTCATCAACACTCAGCCCGTCCTCATCAACACATAGCACGTCATTATCAACACAGAGCATGTCCTCATCAACACACAGCCCGTCCTCATCAACACACAGCCCGCCCTCATCAACACACAGCCCGTCCTCATCAACACACAGCCCGTCCTCATCAACACTTAGCCCGTCCTCATCAACACACAGCCTGACCACATCAACACACAGCCCGTTCTCATCAACACACAGCCCGTCTTCATCAACACACAGCCCGTCCTCATCAACACACAGCCCGTCCTCATCAACACACAGCCCGTCCTCATCAACACACAGCCCGACCTCATCAACACATAGCACCTCCTCGTCAACATACAGCCCGTCCTCATCAACACACAGCCCGTCCTAGTCAACACACAGCCCGTCCTCATCAAAACATAGCATGTCCTCATTAACACACAGCCCGTCATCATCAACACACAGCCCGTCCTCATCAACACACAGCCCGTCCTCATCAACAATCAGTCCGTCCTCATCAACACTCAGCCCGTCCTCATCAAACAGCCCGTCCTCATCAACACATAGCACGTCATTATCAACACACAGCATGTCCTCATCAACACACAGCCCGTCCTCATCAACACACAGCCCGCCCTCATCAACACACAGCCCGTCCTCATCAACACACAGCCCGTCCTCATCAACACTTAGCCCGTCCTCATCAATACACAGCCTGACCACATCAACACACAGCCCGTTCTCATCAACACACAGCCCATCTTCATCAACACACAGCCCGTCCTCATCAACACACACCCCGTCCTCATCAACACACAGCCCGTCCTCATCAACACACGGCCCGTCCTCATCAACACACAACCCGTCTTCATCAACACACATCCCGTCTTCATCAACACACAGCCCATCCTCATCAACACACAGCACGTCTTCATCAACACATAGCCCGTCTTCATCAACACACAGCCCGTCCTCATCAACACACAGCTGGTCCTCATCAAAACACAGCCCGTCCTCATCAACACGCAGCCAGTCTTCATCAACACACAGCCCGTCCTCATCAACGCACAGCCTGTCCTCATCAACACACAGCCTGTCCTCAATAAAAAAACAGCCCGCCCGCATCAACACACAGCTCGTCCTCATCAACACACAGCCCGTCCTCATCAACACTTAGCCTGTCCTCATCAACACACAGCCTGTCCTCATCAACACACAGCCCGTTCTCAACAACACACAGCCCGTCCTCATCATCACACAGCCCGTCCTCATCAACACATAGCACGTCCTCTTCAACAGCATGATAACCACCTACAAAATTCTCAGGGGAATTGACAGGGTGGACAAAGACAAACTCTTCAGCACGGGTGGGACACGAACAAGGGGACACAGGTGGAAACTTAGTACCCAGATGAGCCACAGAGACGTTAGAAAGAATTTTTTCAGTGTCAGATTAGTTAATAAATGGAATGCACTAGGAAGTGATGTGGTAGAGGCTGACTCCATACACAGTTTCAAATGTAGATATGATAGAGCCCAGTAGGATCAGGAATCTGTACACCAGTTGATTGACAGTTGAGAGGCGGGACCAAAGAGCCAAAGATCAACCCCCGCAAGCACAATTAGGTGAGTACAGTGCCCGTCCTCATCAACACACAGCCCGTCCTCATCAATACTTAGCCCGTCCTCATCAACACACAGCCTGTCCTCATCAACACACAGCCCGTCCTCATCATCACTTAGCCCGTCCTCATCAACACACAGTCCGTCCTCATCAACACACAGCCCGTCCTCGTCAACACACTGCCCGTCCTCATCAACACACAGCCGGTCCTCATCAACACATAGCCCGTCCTCATCAACACAAAGCCCGTCCTCATCAACAATCAGCCCGTCCTCATCAACCCACAGCCCGTTCTCATCAACACACAGCCGTCCTCATCAACACACAGCCCGTCCTCATCAAAACATAGCACGTCCTCTTCAACACAGAGCCCGTCCTCATCAACACACAGCCCGTCCTATCAATACACAGCCCGTCCTCATCAACACAAAGCCGTCCTCATCAAACATAGCATGTCCTCATTAACACACAGCCCGTCATCATCAACACACAGCCCATCCTAATCAACACACAGCCTGTCCTCATCAATACACAGCCCGTCGTCATCAACACACAACCCGTCCTCATCAACACACAGCCCGTGCTCATCAACACACAGCCGGTCCTCATCAACACTTAGCCCATCCTCATCAACACACTGCCTGTCCACATCAACACAACAGCCGGTTCTTATCAACACACAGCCCGTCCTCATCAACACACAGCCCGTCCTCATCAACACATAGCACGTCCCCTTCAAAACAGAGCCTGTCCTCATCAACACACCGTCCATCCTCTTCAACACACAGCCCGGACTCATCAACACACACCCCGTCCTCATCAAAATATAGCACGTCCTCATCAATACACAGCCCGTCCTCATTAACACACAGCCCGTCCTCATCAAACACACAGCCCGTCCTCTTCAATACACTAGCCCGTCCTCATCAACACACAGCCTGTCCTCATCAACACACAGCCCGTCCTCATCAACACATAGCACCTCCTCGTCAACATACAGCCCGTCCTCATCAACACACAGCCCGTCCTCGTCAACACACTGCCCATCCTCATCAACACACAGCCGGTCCTCATCAACACATAACCCGTCCTCATCAACACACAGCCCGTCCTCATCAACAATCAGCCCGTCCTCATCAACACACAGCCCGTCTCATGAACAACAAGCCCGTCCTCATCAACACACAGCCCGTCCTCATGAAACACAGCCCGTCCTCTTAACACACAACCCGTCCTCATCAACACATAGCACGTCCTTATCAACACACAGCATGTCTTCTTCAACACACAGCCCGTCCTCATCAACACACAGCCCGTCCTCATACAACCACACAGCCCGTCCTCATCAACACACAGCCCGTCCTCATCAACACACAGCCTGTCCTCATCAACACACAGCACGTCTTCATCAACACTTAGCCCGTCCTCATCAACACATAGCCTGTCCACAATCAACACAGCCCGTTCTCATCAACACACAGCCTGTCTTCATCAACACACAGCCCGTCCTCATCAACACACAACCCGTCCTCATCAACACACTGCCCGTCCTCATCAACACATAGCACGTCCCCTTCAAAACAGAGCCTGTCCTCATCAACACACCGTCCATCCTCTTCAACACACAGCCCGGACTCATCAACACACAGCCCGTCCTCATCAAAATATAGCACGTCCTCATCAATACACAGCCCGTCCTCATTAACACACAGCCCGTCCTCATCAACACACAAGCCCGTCCTCATCAATACTTAGCCCGTCCTCATCAACACACAGCCTGTCCTCATCAACACACAGCCCGTCCTCATCAACACTTAGCCCGTCCTCATCAACACACAGTCCGTCCTCATCAACACACAGCCCGTCCTCGTCACACACGCTGCCCGTCCTCATCAACACACAGCCGGTCCTCATCAACACATAACCGTCCTCATCAACACAAAGCCGTTATCATCAACAATCAGCCAGTCCTCATCAACCCACAGCCCGTTCTCATCAACACACAGCCCGTCCTCATCAACACACAGCCCGTCCTCATCAAAACATAGCACGTCCTCTTCAAGACAGAGCCCGTCCTCATCAACACACAGCCGTCCTCATCAAAACATAGCATGTCCTCATTAACACACAGCCCGTCAACATCAACACACAGCCCGTCCTCATCAACACACAGCCCGTCCTCATCAACAATCAGCCCGTCCTCATTAACACTCAGCCCGTCCTCATCAAAACAGCCCGTCCTCTTCAACACACAGCCCGTCCTCATCAACACATAGCACGTCATTATCAACACACAGCCCGCCCTCATCAACACACAGCCCGTCCTCATCAACACACAGCCCGCCCTCATCAACACTTAGCCCGTCCTCATCAACACACAGCCCGTCCTCATCAACACACAGCCCGTCCTCATCAACACACAGCCCGTCCTCATCAACACACAGCCCGTCCTCATCAAACAATCAGCCGTCCTCATCAACCCACAGCCCGTTCTCATCAACACACAGCCCCGTCCTCATCAACACACAGCCCGTCCTCATCAAAACATAGCACGTCCTCTTCAACACAGAGCCCGTCCTCATCAACACACAGCCGTCCTCATCAATACACAGCCCGTCCTCATCAACACACAGCCCGTCCTCATCAAAACATAGCATGTCCTCATTAACACACAGCCGTCATCATCAACACACCAGCCCATCCTAATCAACACACAGCCTGTCCTCATCAATACACAGCCCGTCGTCATCAACACACAACCCGTCCTCATCAACACACAGCCCGTGCTCATCAACACACAGCCGGTCCTCATCAACACTTAGCCCATCCTCATCAACACACTGCCTGTCCACATCAACACACAGCCGGTTCTTATCAACACACAGCCCGTCCTCATCAACACACAGCTGTCCTCATCAACACATAGCACGTTCCCTTCAAAACAGAGCATGTCCTCATCAACACACCGTCCATCCTCTTCAACACACAGCCCGGACTCATCAACACACACCCCGTCCTCATCAAAATATAGCACGTCCTCATCAATACACAGCCCGTCCTCATTAACACACAGCCCGTCCTCATCAACACACAGCCCGTCCTCATCAATACTTAGCCCGTCCTCATCAACACACAGCCTGTCCTCATCAACACACAGCCCGTCCTCATCAACACTTAGCCCGTCCTCATCAACACACAGTCCGTCCTCATCAATCACACAGCCCGTCCTCGTCAACACACTGCCCGTCCTCATCAACACACAGCCGGTCCTCATCAACACATAACCCGTCCTCATCAACACAAAGCCCGTTATCATCAACAATCAGCCAGGTCCTCATCACACACAGCCCGTTCTCATCAACACACAGCCCGTCCTCATCAACACACAGCCCGTCCTCATCAAAAAACATAGCACGTCCTCTTCAAGACAGAGCCCGTCCTCATCAACACACAGCCCGTCCTCATCAAAAACATAGCATGTCCTCATTAACAACACGAGCCCGTCATCATCAACACACAGCCCGTCTCATCAACACACAGCCCGTCCTCATCAACAATCAGACCGTCCTCATTAACACTCAGCCCGTCCTCATCAAAACAGCCCGTCCTCTTCAACACACAGCCCGTCCTCATCAACACATAGCACGTCATTATCAACACACAGCATGTCCTCATCAACCACAGCCCGTCCTCATCAACACACAGCCCGCCCTCATCAACACTTAGCCGTCCTCATCAACACACAGCCCGTCCTCATCAACACACAGCCCGTCCTCATCAACACACAGCCCGTCCTCATCAACACAGCCCGTCCTCATCAACACACAGCCCGTCCTCATCAACACACAGCCCGTCCTCATCAACACATAGCACCTCCTCGTCAACATACAGCCCGTCCTCATCAACACACAGCCCGTCCTCGTCAACACACTGCCCATCCTCATCAACACACAGCCGGTCCTCATCAACACATAACCCGTCCTCATCAACACACAGCCCGTCCTCATCAACAATCAGCCCGTCCTCATCAACACACAGCCCGTCCTCATGAAAACACAGCCCGTCCTCTTCAACACACAACCCGTCCTCATCAACACATAGCACGTCCTTATCAACACAGAGCATGTCTTCTTCAACACACAGCCCGTCCTCATCAACACACAGCCCGTCCTCATCAACACACAGCCCGTCCTCATCAACACACAGCCCGTCCTCATCAACACTTAGCCCGTCCTCATCAACACACAGCCTGTCCTCTTCAACACACAGCACGTCTTCATCAACACTTAGCCCGTCCTCATCAACACATAGCCTGTCCACATCAACACAGCCCGTTCTCATCAACACAAGCCTGTCTTCATCAACACACAGCCCGTCCTCATCAACACACAACCCGTCCTCATCAACACACAGCCCGTCCTCATCAACACATAGCACGTCCCCTTCAAAACAGAGCCTGTCCTCATCAACACACCGTCCATCCTCTTCAACACACAGCCCGGACTCAACAACACACAGCCCGTCCTCATCAAAATATAGCACGTCCTCATCAATACACAGCCCGTCCTCATTAACACACAGCCCGTCCTCATCAACACACAGCCCGTCCTCATCAATACTTAGCCCGTCCTCATCAACACACAGCCTGTCCTCATCAACACACAGCCCGTCCTCATCAACACTTAGCCCGTCCTCATCAACACACAGTCCGTCCTCATCAACACACAGCCCGTCCTCGTCAACACACTGCCCGTCCTCATCAACACACAGCCGGTCCTCATCAACACATAACCCGTCCTCATCAACACAAAGCCCGTTATCATCAACAATCAGCCAGTCCTCATCAACCCACAGCCCGTTCTCATCAACACACAGCCCGTCCTCATCAACACACAGCCCGTCCTCATCAAAACATAGCACGTCCTCTTCAAGACAGAGCCCGTCCTCATCAACACACAGCCCGTCCTCATCAAAACATAGCATGTCCTCATTAACACACAGCCCGTCATCATCAACACAGCCCGTCCTCATCAACATACAGCCCGTCCTCATCAACAATCAGCCAGTCCTCATTAACACTCAGCCCGTCCTCATCAAAACAGCCCGTCCTCTTCAACACACAGCCCGTCCTCATCAACACATAGCACGTCATTATCAACACACAGCCCGCCCTCATCAACACACAGCCCGCTCATCAACACACAGCCCGCCCTCATCAACACTTAGCCCGTCCTCATCAACACACAGCCCGTCCTCATCAACACACAGCCCGTCCTCATCAACACACAGCCCGTCCTCATCAACACACAGCCCGTCCTCATCAACACACAGTCCGTCCTCATCAACACACAGCCCTGCCTCATCAACACATAGCACCTCCTCGTCAACATACAGCCCGTCCTCATCAACACACAGCCCGTCCTCGTCAACACACTGCCCATCCTCATCAACACACAGCCGGTCCTCATCACACATAACCCGTCCTCATCAACACGCAGCCCGTCCTCATCAACAATCAGCCCGTCCTCATCAACACACAGCCCGTCCTCATGAAAACACAGCCCGTCCTCTTCAACACACAGCCCGTCCTCAACAACACATAGCACGTCCTTATCAACACACAGCATGACTTCTTCAACACACAGCCCGTCCTCATCAACACACAGCCCGTCCTCATCAACACACAGCCCGTCCTCATCAACACACAGCCCGTCCTCATCAACACTTAGCCCGTCCTCATCAACACACAGACTGTCCTCATCAACACACAGCACGTCTACATCAACACTTAGCCCGTCCTCATCAACACATAGCCTGTCCACATCAACACAGCCCGTTCTCATCAACACACAGCCTGTCTTCATCAACACACAGCCGTCCTCATCAACACACAACCCGTCCTCGTCAACACACTGACCGTCTCATCAACACACAGCCGGTCCTCATCAACACATAACCCGTCCTCATCAACACACAGCCCGTCCTCATCATCACACAACCCGTCTTCTTCAACACACAGCCCGTCCTCATCAACACAAAACTCGTCCTCATCAACACATAGCATGTTCTCATCAACACACAGCCCATCCTCATCAACACAGCCCATCTTCATCAAAACACAGCCAGTCTTCATCAACACACACCCCTACTTTATTAACACTCAGCCCGTCCTTAGCAACACACAGCCCGTCCATATCAACACACACCCCGTCTTCATCATTACACAGCCCGTCCTCATCAACACTCATTCGTCCTCATCAATTCAATGCCCGTCTTCATCAAAACACAGCCCGTCATCAACACACAGCCCGTCCTCATCAATAACAGCTTGTTCTCATCAAAAAGCAGCCCGTCCACAACAACACACAGCCCGTCCTAATCAACACACAGCTCGTCCTCATCAACACACAGCCTGTCCTCTTCTCCACACAGCCCGTCCTCATAAACACACAACCCGTATTTATCAACACATTGCTCGTCCTCGTCAAATCACAGCCCGTCCTCATCAACACACAACCCATCCTCGTCAACACACAGCTCGTCCTCATCAACACACAGCCCGTCCTCATCAACACACAGCTCGTCCTTAAAAACACATAGCACGTCCTCATCAACACACAGCCCGTCCTCATCAAAACACCCCTTCCTCATCAACCCACAGCCCGTCCATATCAACACACATCCCGTCCTCATCAACACACGTCCGTCATCATCAACACACTGCCTGTCCTCATCAACACACAACCTGTCCTCTTCAACACATAGCCCGTCCTCATCAACACACAGCCTGTCCTCATCAACACGTAACCAGCCCTCATCTATACACAGCCCGTACTCATCAACACACAGCTCGTCCTAATCACCTCATAGCCCGTCCTCATCAACACACAGCCTATCCTCATTAAAGCACAGCCCGTCCTTATCAACACACAGCCCGTCCTCATCAACACACAGCCCGTCCTCATCTACACACAGCCCGTCCTCATCAACACACAGCCTGTCTTCATCAACACATAGCCCGTCCTCTTCAACACACAGAGTGTCCTCATCAACACATAGCCCGTCCTCACCAACACACAGCCCGTCTTCATGAACACGCAGCTCGTCCTCATCAAAACATAGCCCGTCCTCATCAACCCAAAGCCGTCCTCATCAACATACAGCCCGTCGTCATCAACACACAGCTCGTCCTCATCCATAAATAGCCCGTCCTCTTCAACACACAGCCCGTCCTCGTCAACACACTGCCCGTCCTCATCAACACACAGCCGGTCCTCATCAACACATAACCCGTCCTCATCAACACACAGCCCGTCCTCATCAACAATCAGCCCGTCCTCATCAACACACAGCCCGTCCTCATCAACACTTAGCCCGTCCTCATCAACACACAGCCTGACCACATCAACACACAACCCGTTCTCATTAACACACAGCCCGTCTTCATCAACACACAGCCCGTCCTCATCAACACACAGCCCGTCCTTATCAACACACAGCCCGTCCTCGTCAAACACTGCCCGTCCTCATCAACACTCAGCCGGTCCTCATCAACACATAACCCGTCCTCATCAACACACAGCCCGTCCTCATCAACACTCAGCCCGTCCTCATTACACACAGCCCGTCCTCATCAAAACACAGCCCGTCCTCTTCAACACACAGCCCGTCCTCATCAACACATAGCACGTCCTTATCAACACACAGCATGTCTTCATCAACACACAGCCCGTCCTCATCAACACACAACCCGTCCTCATTAACACTTAGCCTGTCCTCGTCAACACACTGCCCGACCTCATCAATACACAGCCGGTCCTCATCAACACACAACCCGTCCTCATCAACACAAAGCCCGTTATCATCAACAATCAGCCAGTACTCATCAACCCACAGCCCGTTCTCATCAACAACAGCCCGTCCTCATCAACACACAGCCCGTCCTCATCAAAACATTGCACGTCCTCTTCAACACAGAGCCCGTCCTCATCAACACACAGCCCGTCCTCATCAAAACATAGCATGTCCTCATTAACACACAGCCCGTCATCATCAACACACAGCCCGTCCTCATCAACACACAGCCCGTCCTCATCAACAATCAGCCCGTCCTCATCAACACTCAGCCCGTCCTCATCAAAACAGCCCGTCCTCTTCAACACACAGCCCGTCCTCATCAACAATAGCACGTCATTATCAACACCAGCATGTCCTCATCAACACACAGCCCGTCCTCATCAACACACAGCCCGCCCTCATCAACAACAGCTGTCCTCATCAACACACAGCCCGCCTCATCAACACTTAGCCCGTCCTCATCAACACACAGCCTGACCACATCAACACACAGCCCGTTCTCATCAACACACAGCCCGTCTTCATCAACACACAGCCCGTCCCCATCAACACACAGCCCGTCCTCATCAACACGCAGCCCGTCCTCATCAACACACAGCCGTCCTCATGAAAACACAGCCCGTCCTCTTCAACACACAGCCCGTCTCATCAACACACAGCCCGTCCTCATCAACACACAGCCCGTCCTCATCAACACACAGCCCGTCCTCATCAACACTTAGCCCGTCCTCATCAACACACAGCCTGTCCTCATCAACACACAGCACGTCTCATCAACACTTAGCCCGTCCTCATCAACACATAGCCTGTCCACATCAACACGCCCGTTTCATCAACACACAGCCTGTCTTCATCAACACACAGCCCGTCTCATCAACACACAACCCGTCCTCGTCAACACACTGACCGTCCTCATCAACACACAGCCGGTCCTCATCAACACATAACCCGTCCTCATCAACACACAGCCCGTCCTCATCAACAATCTGCCCGTCCCCATCAACACACAGCCCGTCCTCATCATCACACAACCCGTCTTCTTCAACACACAGCCCGTCCTCATCAACACAAAACTCGTCTCATCAACACATAGCATGTTCTCATCAACACACAGCCCATCCTCATCAACACAGCCCATCTTCATCAAAACACAGCCAGTCTTCATCACACACCACCCTACTTTATTAACACTCAGCCCGTCCTTAGCAACACACAGCCCGTCCATATCAACACACACCCGTCTTCATCATTACACAGCCCGTCCTCATCACACACATTTCGTCCTCATCAATACAATGCCCGTCTTCATCAAAACACAGCCCGTCCTCTTCAACACACAGCCCGTCCTCATCAATACACAGCTTGTTCTCATCAAAAAGCAGCCCGTCCACAACAACACACAGCCCGTCCTAATCAACACACAGCTCGTCCTCATCAACACACAGCCTGTCCTCTTCTCCACACAGCCCGTCCTCATAAACACACAACCCGTATTTATCAAACACATTGCTCGTCCTCGTCAAATCACAGCCCGTCCTCATCAACACACAACCCATCCTCGTCAACACACAGCTCGTCCTCAAACACACAGCCCGTCCTCATCAACACACAGCTCGTCTTAAAAACACATAGCACGTCCTCATCAACACACAGCCCGTCCTCATCAAAACACACCCCTTCCTCATCAACCCACAGCCCGCCCTTATCAACACACATCCCGTCCTCATCAACACACAGCCCGTCATCATCAACACACTGCCTGTCCTCATCAACACACAACCTGTCCTCATCAACACATAGCCCGTCCTCATCACAACACAGCCTCCTCATCAACACGTAACCAGCCCTCATCTATACACAGCCGTACTCATCAACACACAGCTCGTCCTAATCACTACATAGCCCGTCCTCATCAACACACAGCCCGTCCTCATCAAAACACAGCCGTCCTCTTCAACACACAGCCCGGCCTCATCAACACATAGCACGTCCTTATCAACACACAGCATGTCTTCATCAACATACAGCCCGTCCTTATCAACACACAGCCGTCCTCGTCAACACACTGCCCGTCCTCATCAACACTCAGCCGGTCCTCATCACACATAACCGTCCTCATCAACACACAGCCCGTCCTCATCAACAATCAGCCCGTCCTCATTAACACACAGCCCGTCCTCATCAAAACACAGCCCGTCCTCATCAACACACAGCCTGACCACATCAACACACAAGCCCGTTCTCATCAACACACAGCCCGTCTTCATCAACACACAGCCCGTCCTCATCAACACACAGCCCGTCCTCATCAACACACAGCCCGTCCTCATCAACACACAGCCCGTCCTCATCAAAACATAGCATGTCCTCATTAACACACAGCCCGTCATCATCAACACACAGCCCGTCCTCATCAACCACAGCCGTCCTCATCAACAATCAGCCCGTCCTCATTAACACTCAGCCCGTCTCCTCATCAAAACAGCCCGTCCTCTTCAACACACAGCCGTCCTCATCAACACATAGCACGTCATTATCAACACACACAGCATCATCAAAAACACAGCCGTCCTCATCAACACACAGCCCGCCCATCAACACTTAGCCCGTCCTCATCAACACACAGCCCGTCCTCATCAACACACAGCCCGTCCTCATCACACACACAGCCCGTCCTCATCAACACAGCCCGCTCATCAACACACAGCCCGTCCTCATCAACACACAGCCCGTCCTCATCAACACATAGCACCTCCTCGTCAACATACAGCCCGTCCTCATCAACACACAGGCCCGTCCTCGTCAACACATGCCCATCCTCATCAACACACAGCCGGTCCTCATCAACACATAACCCGTCCTCATCAACACAGCCCGTCCTCATCAACAATCAGCCCGTCCTCATCAACACACAGCCCGTCCTCATGAAAACACAGCCCGTCCTCTTCAACACACAACCCGTCCTCATCAACACATAGCACGTCCTTATCAACACAGAGCATGTCTCTTCAACACACAGCCGTCCTCATCAACACACAGCCCGTCCTCATCAACACACAGCCCGTCCTCATCAACACACAGCCCGTCCTCATCAACACTTAGCCCGTCCTCATCAACACACAGCCTGTCCTCATCAACACACAGCACGTCTTCATCAACACTTAGCCCGTCCTCATCAACACATAGCCTGTCCACATCAACACAGCCCGTTCTCATCAACACACAGCCTGTCTTCATCAACACACAGCCCGTCCTCATCAACACACAACCCGTCCTCATCACCACACAGCCCGTCCTCATCAACACATAGCACGTCCCCTTCAAAACAGAGCCTGTCCTCATCAAACACCGTCCATCCTCTTCAACACACAGCCCGGACTCATCAACACACAGCCGTCCTCATCAAATATAGCACGTCCTCATCAATACACGCCCGTCCTCATTAACACACAGCCCGTCCTCATCAACACACAGCCCGTCCTCATCAATACTTAGCCCGTCCTCATCAACACACAGCCTGTCCTCATCAAACACACAGCCCGTCCTCATCAACACTTAGCCCGTCCTCATCAACACACAGTCCGTCCTCATCAAACACACAGCCCGTCCTCGTCAACACACTGCCCGTCCTCATCAACACACAGCCGGTCCTCATCAACACATAACCCGTCCTCATCAACACAAAGCCCGTATCATCAACAATCAGCCAGCCTCATCAACCCACAGCCCGTTCTCATCAACACCACAGCCCGTCCTCATCAACACACAGCCCGTCCTCATCAAAACATAGCACGTCCTCTTCAAGACAGAGCCCGCCCTCATCAACACACAGCCCGTCCTCATCAAAACATAGCATTGTCTCATTAACACACAGCCCGTCATCATCAACACACAGCCGTCCTCATCAACATACAGCCCGTCCTCATCAACAATCAGCCAGTCCTCATTAACACTCAGCCCGTCCTCATCAAAACAGCCCGTCCTCTTCAACACACAGCCCGTCCACATCAACACATAGCACGTCATTATCACACACAGACCGCCCCTCATCAACACACAGCCCGTCCTCATCAACACACAGCCCGCCCTCATCAACACTTAGCCCGTCTCATCAACACACAGCCCGTCATCATCAACACACAGCCCGTCCTCATCAACAACACAGCCGTCCTCATCAACACACACGGCCCGTCCTCATCAACACACAGTCCGTCCTCATCACACACAGCCCTGCCTCATCAACACATAGCACCTCCTCGTCAACATACAGCCCGTCCTCATCAACACACAGCCCGTCCTCGTCAACACACTGCCCATCCACATAAACACAGCCGGTCCTCATCAACACATAACCCGTCCTCATCAACACACAGCCCGTCCTCATCAACAATCAGCCCGTCCTCATCAACACACAGCCCGTCCTCATGAAAACACAGCCCGTCCTCTTCAACACACAGCCCGTCCTCAACAACACATAGCACGTCCTTATCAACACACAGCATGTCTTCTTCAACACACAGCCCGTCCTCATCAACACACAGCCCGTCCTCATCAACACACAGCCCGTCCTCATCAACACACAGCCCGTCCTCATCAACACTTAGCCCGTCCTCATCACACACAGACTGTCCTCATCAACACACAGCACGTCTACATCAACACTTAGCCCGTCCTCATCAACACATAGCCTGTCCACATCAACACAGCCCGTTCTCATCAACACACAGCCTGTCTTCATCAACACACAGCCCGTCCTCATCAACACACAACCCGTCCTCGTCAACACACTGACCGTCCTCATCAACACACAGCCGGTCCTCATCAACACATAACCCGTCCTCATCAACACACAGCCCGTCCTCATCATCACACAACCCGTCTTCTTCAACACACAGCCCGTCCTCATCAACACAAAACTCGTCCTCATCAACACATAGCATGTTCTCATCAACACACAGCCCATCCTCATCAACACAACCCATCTTCATCAAAACACAGCCCATCCTCATCAACACAGCCCATCTTCATCAAAACACAGCCAGTCTTCATCAACACACACCCCTACTTTATTAACACTCAGCCCGTCCTTAGCAACACACAGCCCGTCCATATCAACACCACCCCGTCTTCATCATTACACAGCCCATCCTCATCAACACACATTTCGTCCTCATCAATTCAATGCCCGTCTTCATCAAAACACAGCCCGTCCTCATCAACACACAGCCCGTCCTCATCAATACACAGCTTGTTCTCATCAAAAAGCAGCCCGTCCACAACAACACACAGCCCGTCCTAATCAACACACAGCTCGTCCTCATCAACACACAGCCTGTCCTCTTCTCCACACAGCCCGTCCTCATAAACACACAACCCGTATTTATCAACACATTGCTCGTCCTCGTCAAATCACAGCCCGTCCTCATCAACACACAACCCATCCTCGTCAACACACAGCTCGTCCTCATCAATACACAGCCCGTCCTCATCAAAACATAGCATGTCCTCATTAACACACAGCCCGTCATCATCAACACACAGCCCGTCCTCATCAACACACAGCCCGTCCTCATCAACAATCAGCCCGTCCTCATCAACACTCAGCCCGTCCTCATCAAAACAGCCCGTCCTCTTCAACACACAGCCCGTCCTCATCAACACATAGCACGTCATTATCAACACACAGCATGTCCTCATCAACACACAGCCCGTCCTCATCAACACACAGCCCGCCCTCATCAACACACAGCCTGTCCTC
Source organism: Procambarus clarkii (assembly GCF_040958095.1). NCBI lineage: Eukaryota > Metazoa > Arthropoda > Malacostraca > Decapoda > Cambaridae > Procambarus > Procambarus clarkii. Next base: position 4,404,797 of record NC_091233.1, on the reverse strand, counting down.
ATCAACACACAGCCCGTCCTCATCAACACTTAGCCCGTCCTCATCAACACACAGCCTGACCACATCAACACACAGCCCGTTCTCATCAACACACAGCCCGTCTTCATCAACACACAGCCCGTCCCCATCAACACACAGCCCGTCCTCATCAACACACAGCCCGTCCTCATCAACACACAGACCGTCCTCATGAAAACACAGCCCGTCCTCTTCAACACACAGCCCGTCCTCATCAACACACAGCCCGTCCTCATCACACACAGCCCGTCCTCATCAACACACAGCCCGTCCTCATCAACACTTAGCCCGTCCTCATCAACACACAGCCTGTCCTCATCAACACACAGCACGTCTTCATCAACACTTAGCCCGTCCTCATCAACACATAGCCTGTCCACATCAACACAGCCCGTTCTCATCAACACAGCCTGTCTTCATCAACACACAGCCCGTCCTCATCACACACAACCCGTCCTCGTCAACACACTGACCGTCCTCATCAACACACAGCCGGTCCTCATCAACACATAACCCGTCCTCATCAACACACAGCCCGTCCTCATCAACAATCTGCCCGTCCCCATCAACACACAGCCCGTCCTCATCATCACACAACCCGTCTTCTTCAACACACAGCCCGTCCTCATCAACACAAAACTCGTCCTCATCAACACATAGCATGTTCTCATCAACACACAGCCCATCCTCATCAACACAGCCCATCTTCATCAAACACAGCCAGTCTTCATCAACACACACCCCTACTTTATTAACACTCAGCCCGTCCTTAGCAACACACAGCCCGTCCATATCAACACACACCCCGTCTTCATCATTACACAGCCCGTCCTCATCAACACACATTTCGTCCTCATCAATACAATGCCCGTCTTCATCAAAACACAGCCCGTCCTCTTCAACACACAGCCCGTCCTCATCAATACACAGCTTGTTCTCATCAAAAAGCAGCCCGTCCACAACAACACACAGCCCGTCCTAATCAACACACAGCTCGTCCTCATCAACACACAGCCTGTCCTCTTCTCCACACAGCCCGTCCTCATAAACACACAACCCGTATTTATCAACACATTGCTCGTCCTCGTCAAATCACAGCCCGTCCTCATCAACACACAACCCATCCTCGTCAACACACAGCTCGTCCTCATCAACACACAGCCCGTCCTCATCAACACACAGCTCGTCCTTAAAAACACATAGCACGTCCTCATCAACACACAGCCCGTCCTCATCAAAACACACCCCTTCCTCATCAACCCACAGCCCGTCCTTATCAACACACATCCCGTCCTCATCAACACACAGCCCGTCATCATCAACACACTGCCTGTCCTCATCAACACACAACCTGTCCTCATCAACACATAGCCCTCCTCATCAACACACAGCCTTCCTCATCAACACGTAACCAGCCCTCATCTATACACAGCCCGTACTCATCAACACCAGCTCGTCCTAATCACTACATAGCCCGTCCTCATCAACACACAGCCCGTCCTCATCAAAACAGCCCGTCCTCTTCAACACACAGCCCGGCCTCATCAACACATAGCACGTCCTTATCAACACAGCATGTCTTCATCAACATACAGCCCGTCCTTATCAACACACAGCCCGTCCTCGTCAACACACTGCCCTCCTCATCAACACTCAGCCGTCCTCATCAACACATAACCCGTCCTCATCAACACACAGCCCGTCCTCATCAACAATCAGCCCGTCCTCATTAACACACAGCCCGTCCTCATCAAAACACAGCCCGTCCTCATCAACACACAGCCTGACCACATCAACACACAGCCCGTTCTCATCAACACACAGCCCGTCTTCATCAACACTCAGCCCGTCCTCATCACACACAGCCCGTCCTCATCAACACACAGCCCGTCCTCATCAACACACAGCCCGTCCTCATCAAAACATAGCATGTCCTCATTAACACAGCCCGTCATCATCAACACACAGCCCGTCCTCATCAACACACAGCCCGTCCTCATCAACATCAGCCCGTCCTCATTAACACTCAGCCCGTCCTCATCAAAACAGCCCGTCCTCTTCAACACACAGCCCGTCCTCATCAACACATAGCACGTCATTATCAACACACAGCATGTCCTCATCAACACACAGCCGTCCTCATCAACACACAGCCCGCCCTCATCAACACTTAGCCCGTCCTCATCAACACACAGCCCGTCCTCATCAACACACGCCCGTCCTCATCAACACACAGCCCGTCCTCATCAACACAGCCCGTCCTCATCAACACACAGCCCGTCCTCATCAACACACAGCCCGTCCTCATCAACACATAGCACCTCCTCGTCAACATACAGCCCGTCCTCATCAACACCAGCCCGTCCTCGTCAACACACTGCCCATCCTCATCAACACACAGCCGGTCCTCATCAACACATAACCCGTCCTCATCAACACACAGCCCGTCCTCATCAACAATCAGCCCGTCCTCATCAACACACAGCCCGTCCTCATGAAAACACAGCCCGTCCTCTTCAACACACAACCCTCCTCATCAACAATAGCACGTCCTTATCAACACAGAGCATGTCTTTTCAACACACAGCCCGTCCTCATCAACACACAGCCCGTCCTCATCAACACACAGCCCGTCCTCATCACACACAGCCCGTCCTCATCAACACTTAGCCCGTCCTCATCAACACACAGCCTGTCCTCATCAACACACAGCACGTCTTCATCAACACTTAGCCCGTCCTCATCAACACATAGCCTGTCCACATCACACAGCCCGTTCTCATCAACACACAGCCTGTCTTCATCAACACCAGCCCGTCCTCATCAACACACAACCCGTCCTCATCACCACACAGCCCGTCTCATCAACACATAGCACGTCCCCTTCAAAACAGAGCCTGTCCTCATCAACACCGTCCTCCTCTTCAACACACAGCCCGACTCATCAACACACAGCCCGTCCTCATCAAAATATAGCACGTCCTCATCAATACACAGCCCGTCCTCATTAACACACAGCCCGTCCTCATCAACACACAGCCCGTCCTCATCAATACTTAGCCCGTCCTCATCAACACACAGCCTGTCCTCATCAACACACAGCCCGTCCTCATCAACACTTAGCCCGTCCTCATCAACACACAGTCCGTCCTCATCAACACACAGCCCGTCCTCGTCAACACACTGCCCGTCCTCATCAACACCAGCCGTCCTCATCAACACATAACCCGTCCTCATCAACACAAAGCCCGTTATCATCAACAATCAGCCAGTCCTCATCAACCCACAGCCCGTTCTCATCAACACACAGCCCGTCCTCATCAACACACAGCCCGTCCTCATCAAACATAGCACGTCCTCTTCAAGACAGAGCCCGTCCTCATCAACACACAGCCCGTCCTCATCAAAACATAGCATGTCCTCATTAACACACAGCCCGTCATCATCAACACACAGCCCGTCCTCATCAACATACAGCCCGTCCTCATCAACAATCAGCCAGTCCTCATTAACACTCAGCCCGTCCTCATCAAAACAGCCCGTCCTCTTCAACACACAGCCCGTCCACATCACACATAGCACGTCATTATCAACACACAGCCCGCCCTCATCAACACACAGCCCGTCCTCATCAACACACAGCCCGCCCTCATCAACACTTAGCCCTCCTCATCAACACACAGCCCGTCATCATCAACACACAGCCCGTCCTCATCAACACACAGCCCGTCCTCATCAACACGGCCCGTCCTCATCAACACACAGTCCGTCCTCATCACACACAGCCCTGCCTCATCAACACTAGCACCTCCTCGTCAACATACAGCCCGTCCTCATCAACACACAGCCCGTCCTCGTCAACACACTGCCCATCCTCATAAACACACAGCCGGTCCTCATCAACACATAACCCGTCCTCATCAACACACAGCCCGTCCTCATCAACAATCAGCCCGTCCTCATCAACACACAGCCCGTCCTCATGAAAACACAGCCCGTCCTCTTCAACACACAGCCCGTCCTCAACAACACATAGCACGTCCTTATCAACACACAGCATGTCTTCTTCAACACACAGCCCGTCCTCATCACACACAGCCCGTCCTCATCAACACACAGCCCGTCCTCATCACACACAGCCCGTCCTCATCAACACTTAGCCCGTCCTCATCAACACACAGACTGTCCTCATCAACACACAGCACGTCTACATCAACACTTAGCCCGTCCTCATCAACACATAGCCTGTCCACATCAACACAGCCCGTTCTCATCAACACACAGCCTGTCTTCATCAACACACAGCCCGTCCTCATCAACCACCAACCCGTCCTCGTCAACACACTGACCGTCCTCATCAACACACAGCCGGTCCTCATCAACACATAACCCGTCCTCATCACACACAGCCCGTCCTCATCATCACACAACCCGTCTTCTTCAACACACAGCCCGTCCTCATCAACACAAAACTCGTCCTCATCAACACATAGCATGTTCTCATCAACACACAGAGCCCATCCTCATCAACACAACCCATCTTCATCAAAACACAGCAGTCTTCATCAACACACACCCCTACTTTATTAACACTCAGCCCGTCCTTAGCAACACACAGCCCGTCCATATCAACACACACCCGTCTTCATCATTACACAGCCCGTCCTCATCAACACACATTTCGTCCTCATCAATTCAATGCCCGTCTTCAGCAAAACACAGCCGCCCTCATCAACACACAGCCCGTCCTCATCAATCACAGCTTGTTCTCATCAAAAAGCAGCCCGTCCACAACAACACACAGCCCGTCCTAATCAACACACAGCTCGTCCTCATCAACACACAGCCTGTCCTCTTCTCCACACAGCCCGTCCTCATAAACACACAACCCGTATTTATCAACACATTGCTCGTCCTCGTCAAATCACAGCCCGTCCTCATCAACACACAACCCATCCTCGTCAACACACAGCTCGTCCTCATCAACACACAGCCCGTCCTCATCAACACACAGCTCGTCCTTAAAAACACATAGCACGTCCTCATCAACACACAGCCCGTCCTCATCAAACACACCCCTTCCTCATCAACCCACAGCCCGTCCATATCAACACACATCCCGTCCTCATCAACACACAGCCCGTCATCATCAACACACTGCCTGTCCTCATCAACACACAACCTGTCCTCATCAACACATAGCCCGTCCTCATCAACACACAGCCTGTCCTCATCACACGTAACCAGCCCTCATCTATACACAGCCCGTACTCATCAACACACAGCTCGTCCTAATCACCTCATAGCCCGTCCTCATCAACACAGCCTATCCTCATTAAAGCACAGCCCGTCCTTATCAACACACAGCCCGTCCTCATCAACACACAGCCCGTCCTCATCTACACACAGCCCGTCCTCATCAACACACAGCCTGTCTTCATCAACACATAGCCCGTCCTCTTCAACACACAGAGTGTCCTCATCACACATAGTCCGTCCTCACCAACACACAGCCCGTCTTCATGAACACGCAGCTCGTCCTCATCAAAACATAGCCCGTCCTCATCAACCCAAAGCCGTCCTCATCAACATACAGCCCGTCGTCATCAACACACAGCTCGTCCTCATCCATAAATAGCCCGTCCTCTTCAACACACAGCCCGTCCTCGTCAACACACTGCCCGTCCTCATCAACACACAGCCGGTCCTCATCAACACATAACCCGTCCTCATCAACACACAGCCCGTCCTCATCAACAATCAGCCCGTCCTCATCAACACACAGCCCGTCCTCATCAACACTTAGCCCGTCCTCATCACACACAGCCTGACCACATCAACACACAACCCGTTCTCATTAACACACAGCCCGTCTTCATCAACACACAGCCCGTCCTCATCAACACACAGCCCGTCCTTATCAACACACAGCCCGTCCTCGTCAACACATGCCCGTCCTCATCAACACTCAGCCGGTCCTCATCAACACATAACCCGTCCTCATCAACACACAGCCCGTCCTCATCAACACACAGCCTTTCCTCATCAACACGTAACCAGCCCTCATCTATACACAGCCCGTACTCATCAACACACAGCTCGTCCTAATCACTACATAGCCCGTCCTCATCAACACACAGCCCGTCCTCATCAAAACACAGCCCGTCCTCTTCAACACACAGCCCGGCCTCATCAACACATAGCACGTCCTTATCAACACACAGCATGTCTTCATCAACATACAGCCGTCCTTATCAACACACAGCCCGTCCTCGTCAACACACTGCCCGTCCTCATCAACACTCAGCCGGTCCTCATCAACACATAACCGTCCTCATCAACACACAGCCCGTCCTCATCAACACTCAGCCCGTCCTCATTAACACACAGCCCGTCCTTATCAAAACACAGCCCGTCCTCTTCAACACACAGCCCGTCCTCATCAACACATAGCACGTCCTTATCAACACACAGCATGTCTTCATCAACACACAGCCCGTCCTCATCAACACACAACCGTCCTCATTAACACTTAGCCTGTCCTCGTCAACACACTGCCCGTCCTCATCAATACACAGCCGGTCCTCATCAACACATAACCCGTCCTCATCAACACAAAGCCCGTTATCATCAACAATCAGCCAGTCCTCATCAACCCACAGCCCGTTCTCATCAACACACAGCCCGTCCTCATCACACACAGCCCGTCCTCATCAAAACATTGCACGTCCTCTTCAACACAGAGCCCGTCCTCATCAACACACAGCCCGTCCTCATCAAAACATAGCATGTCCTCATTAACACACAGCCCGTCATCATCAACACACAGCCCGTCCTCATCAACACACAGCCCGTCCTCATCACAATCAGCCCGTCCTCATCAACACTCAGCCCGTCCTCATCAAAACAGCCCGTCCTCTTCAACACACAGCCCGTCCTCATCAACACATAGCACGTCATTATCAACACACAGCATGTCCTCATCAACACACAGCCCGTCCTCATCAACACACAGCCCGCCCTCATCAACACACAGCTGTCCTCATCAACACACAGCCCGTCCTCATCAACACTTAGCCCGTCCTCATCAACACACAGCCTGACCACATCAACACACAGCCCGTCTCATCAACACACAGCCCGTCTTCATCAACACACAGCCCGTCCCATCAACACACAGCCCGTCCTCATCAACACACAGCCCGTCCTCATCAACACACAGCCCGTCCTCATGAAAACACAGCCCGTCCTCTTCAACACACAGCCCGTCCTCATCAACACACAGCCCGTCCTCATCAACACACAGCCCGTCCTCATCAACACACAGCCCGTCCTCATCAACACTTAGCCCGTCCTCATCAACACACAGCCTGTCCTCATCAACACACAGCACGTCTTCATCAACACTTATCCCGTCCTCATCAACACATAGCCTGTCCACATCAACACAGCCCGTTCTCATCAACACACAGCCTGTCTTCATCAACACACAGCCCGTCCTCATCAACACACAACCCGTCCTCGTCAACACACTGACCGTCCTCATCAACACACAGCCGTCCTCATCAACACATAACCCGTCTCATCAACACACAGCCCGTCCTCATCAACAATCTGCCCGTCCCCATCAACACACAGCCCGTCCTCATCATCACACAACCCGTCTTCTTCAACACACAGCCCGTCCTCATCAACACAAACTCGTCCTCATCAACACATAGCATGTTCTCATCAACACACAGCCCATCCTCATCAACACAGCCATCTTCATCAAAACACAGCCAGTCTTCATCAACACACCCCTACTTTATTAACACTCAGCCCGTCCTTAGCAACACACAGCCCGTCCATATCAACACACACCCCGTCTCATCATTACACAGCCCGTCCTCATCAACACACATTTCGTCCTCATCAATACAATGCCCGTCTTCATCAAAACACAGCCCGTCCTCATCAACACACAGCCCGTCCTCATCAATACACAGCTTGTTCTCATCAAAAGCAGCCCGTCCACAACAACACACAGCCCGTCCTAATCAACACACAGCTCGTCCTCATCAACCACAGCCTGTTCTTTCACACAGCCCGTCCTCATAAACACACAACCCGTATTTATCAACACATTGCTCGTCCTCGTCAAATCACAGCCCGTCCTCATCAACACACAACCCATCCTCGTCAACACACAGCTCGTCCTCATCAACACACAGCCCGTCCTCATCAACACACAGCTCGTCCTTAAAAACACATAGCACGTCCTCATCAACACACAGCCCGTCCTCATCAAAACACAGGCCTTCCTCATCAACCCACAGCCCGTCCTTATCAACACAACATCCCGTCCTCATCAACACACAGCCGTCATCATCAACACACTGCCTGTCCTCATCAACACACAACCTGTCCTCATCAACACATAGCCCGTCCTCATCAACACACAGCCTTTCCTCATCAACACGTAACCAGCCCTCATCTATACACAGCCGTACTCATCAACACACAGCTCGTCCTAATCACTACATAGCCCGTCCTCATCAACACACAGCCCGTCCTCATCAAAAACACAGCCCGTCCTCTTCAACAACAGCCCGGCCTCATCAACACATAGCACGTCCTTATCACACACAGCATGTCTTCATCAACATACAGCCCGTCCTTATCAACACACAGCCCGTCCTCGTCAACACACTGCCCGTCCTCATCAACACTCAGCCGGTCCTCATCAACACATAACCCGCTCATCAACACAAGCCCGTCCTCATCAACAATCAGCCCGTCCTCATTAACACACAGCCCGTCCTCATCAAAACACAGCCCGTCCTCAACACACAGCCCGTCCTCATCAACACATAGCACGTCCTTATCAACACACAGCATGTCTTCATCAACACACAGCCCGTCCTCATCAACACACAACCCGTCCTCATCAACACTTAGCCTGTCCTCGTCAACACACTGCCCGTCCTCATCAAACACAGCGTCCTCATCTACACATAACCCGTCCTCATCAACACAAAGCCCGTTTCATCAACAATCAGCCAGTCCTCATCAACCCACAGTCCGTTCTCATCAACACACAGCCCGTCCTCATCAACACACAGCCCGTCCTCATCAAAACATTGCACGTCCTCTTCAACACAGAGCCCGTCCTCATCAACCACACAGCCCGTCCTCATCAAAACATAGCATGTCTCATTAACACACAGCCCGTCATCATCAACACACAGCCCGTCCTCATCAACACACAGCCCGTCCTCATCAACAATCAGCCGCCTCATCAACACTCAGCCCGTCCTCATCAAAACAGCCCGTCCTCTTCAACACACAGCCCGTCCTCATCACACATAGCACGTCATTATCAACACACAGCATGTCCTCATCAACACACAGCCCGTCCTCATCAACACACAGCCCGCCCTCATCAACACACAGCCTGTCCTCATCAACACACAGCCCGTCCTCATCAACACTTAGCCCGTCCTCATCAACACAGCCTGACCACATCAACACACAGCCCGTTCTCATCAACACACAGCCCGTCTTCATCAACACACAGCCCGTCCTCATCAACACACAGCCCGTCCTCATCAACACACAGCCCGTCCTCATCAACACACAGCCCGTCCTCATCAACACATAGCACCTCCTCGTCAACATACAGCCCGTCCTCATCAACACACAGCCCGTCCTCGTCAACACACTGCCCATCCTCATCAACACACAGCCGGTCCTCATCAACACATAACCCGTCCTCATCAACACACAGCCCGTCCTCATCAACAATCAGCCCGTCCTCATCAACACACAGCCCGTCCTCATGAAAACACAGCCCGTCCTCTTCAATACACAGCCCGTCCTCATCAACACATAGCACGTCCTTATCAACACACAGCATGTCTTCTTCAACACACAGCCCGTCCTCATCAACATACTGCCCTCCTCATCAACACACAGCCCGTCCTCATCAACACACAGCCCGTCCTCATCAACACTTAGCCCGTCCTCATCAACACACAGCCTGTCCTCATCAACACACAGCAAGTCTTCATCAACACTTAGCCCGTCCTCATCAACACATAGCCTGTGCACATCAACACACAGCCCGTTCTCATCAACACACAGCCCGTCCTCATCAACACACAACCCGTCCTCGTCAACACACTGACCGTCCTCATCAACACACAGCCGGTCCTCATCAACACATAACTCGTCCTCATCAACACACAGCCCGTCCTCATCAACAATCTGCCCGTCCCCATCAACACACAGCCCGTCCTCATCAACACACAACCCGTATTCTTCAACACACAGCCCGTCGTCATCAACACAAAACTCGTCCTCATCAACACATAGCACGTTCTCATCAACACACAGCCCATCCTCATCAACACAGCCCATCTTCATCAAAACACAGCCAGTCTTCATCAACACACACCCCGACTTTATTAACACTCAGCCCATCATTTATACATCATTCTATCTAATCGAATGCTCGTCATGTGCACTGGAGATAATCTGTGTTTATTTGAATGATTAATTTCTGATGATAATAATCTTTATAATTTCTGGTGATAATCTTCTATAGATTCTTTAATTTGGTCATAAGATTAGTTATTACACAATGAACTGGTGCACGAACCACACTAGTTCCTAGACGTATATGAAGTTCTAGCAATACCCCCCCAATGTAGGTGTTTGAGGCTTTGATTTAAATTAATTAACTATACAGCCCATTAATTATTTAAGTGATTAGGCTTCATAATATTTATCCATAGACACTGGAGCCGGTCGGCCGAGCGGACAGCACACTGGACTTGTGATTCTGTGGTCCCGGGTTCGATCCCAGGCGCCGGCGAGAAACAATGGGCAGAGTTTCTTTCACCCTATGCCCCTGTTACCTAGCAGTAAAATAGGTACCTGGGTGTTAGTCAGCTGTCACTGGCTGCTTCCTGGGGGTGGAGGCCTGGTCGAGGACCGGGCCGCGGGGACACTAAAGCCCCGAAATCATCTCAAGATAACCTCAAGATAACTGGTTCTTCCTTGTGTTTCTAATGATCACTTTTATTAGTTTCCCTCTTTTCTTAAAAGTGGGTGGTCCTTCGTAATTTATTTCATTAATTTAATAATTAAATAAATTGAGTCAAGCCCCAAATATCCTACATTCCTCATCAACACACAGCTTCTCTTCATCAAAACACAGCTCGTCCTCATCAACACACAGCCCGTCCTCATCAACACACAGGCTGTCCTCATCAACACACACCCCATCCTCATCAACACACAGCCCGTTCTCATCAACAGATAACCCGTCCTCATCAACACACAGCTCGTCCTCATCAAAACACAACCAGTCGTCATCAACACACAGCCCGTCCTCATCAACACACAGCCCGTCCTCATCAACACACAGCCCTTCCTCACCAACACACAGCTCGTCCTCATCAACACATAGCACGTCCTCATCAACACACAGCAAGTCCTCATCAACACACAGCCCGTCCTCATCAAAACACAGCCCGTCCTTATGGACACACAACCCGTCCTCATCGACACACAGCCCGTCCTCATCAACACATAGCCTGTCCTCATCAACACACAGCCTGTCCTCATCAAAACACATCCCGTCCTCATCAACCAACAGCCCGATTTCATCAACACACAGTCCGTCCTCATTAACACAAAACCCGTCCTTATCAACACACTGCCCATCCTCATCAACACACAACTTGTCCTCATGAACACATAGCCCATCCTTTTCAACTCACAGCCCGTCCACATCAACACACAGCCCGTCATCATTAACACACAGCCCGTCCTCACAAAAACACAGCCCGTCCACATCAACACACAGCCCGTCCTCATCAACACACTGCACGTTCTCATCAACAAACAGCCTATCCTCATCAACATATAGCCCGTCCTCATCAACACACAGCCTGTCCTCATCAACACATAGCCCGTCCTCATCAACACATAGTCTGTCCTCATCAACACATAGCTCGTCCTCATCAACACACAGCCCGTCCTCATCAATACACAACCTGTCCTCATCAACACACAGTTCGTCCTCATCAACACATAGCCCATCCTCATTAACACATAGCCTGTCCTCATCAAAACACAGCCTGTCCTCAACAACACACAGCCCGTCCTCATCAATAAACAGCCAGTCCTCATCAACACACTGCCCGTTCTCATCAACACACAACCTGTCCTCATCAACACATAACCCGTCCTCTTCAACACACAGCCTGTCCTCATCAACACATAACCCGTCCTCTTCAACAAACACACAGCCTGTCCTCATCAACACATAGCCCATCCTCATTAACACACAGCTCGTCCTCATCAACACACCGCCCGTCTTCATCAACACACAGCCTGTCCTCATTAACACATTGCCCGTCCTCAACCACACACACCCTGTCCTCATTAACACACCGCACGTCCTCATCAACATACAGCCCGTCCTAATCAACACAACGCACGTCCTCATCAACATACAGCCTGTCCTCGTTAACACATAGCCCGTCCTCATCAACACATAGCCCATCCTCATCAACACACAGCCTATCCTCATTAACTTATAGCCTGTCCTCATCAACACACAGCCCGTCCTCATCAACACAAAGCCTGTCCTCATCAACACATAGCCCATCCTCATCAACACACAGCTCGTCCTTATCAACATACAGCCCGTCCTCATTAACACATAGCCCGTCCTCATCAACACACAGCTCGTCCTTATCAACATACAGCCCGTCCTCATTAACACATAGCACGTCCTCAACAACACACAGCCTGTCCTCATTAACACACAACCCGTCTTCATCAACACACCGCCCATCCTCATCAATATACAGCCTGTCCTCGTTAACACATAGCCCGTCCTCATCAACACACAGGTCGTCCTCATCAACACACAACCTGTCCTCATCAACACATAGCCCGTCCTCACCAACACACAGCCCGTCCTCATCAACACACATCCCGTTCTCATCAACACACAGCCCGTCCTCATCAATACACAGCCCGTCCTCATCAACACACAGTTCTTCGTCATCAACACACAGCCCGTCCTCATCAAAACACAGCCCGTCCTCATCATTACACAGCCCGTGTTCATCAACACACAGCCAGTCATCGTCAACACACAGCCTGTGCTCATCAAAACACAGCCCGTCCTCATCAACACACAGCTTGTCCTCATTAACACACAGCACGTCCTCATCAACACACTGCCCGTCCTCATCAACACACAGCCCGTCTTCATGAAAACACAGCCCATCCTCATCAACACACAGCCCATCCTCATCAACACACAGGCTGTCCTCATCAACACACACCCCATCCTCATCAACACACAGCCCGTCATCATCAACACATAACCCGTCCTCATCAACACACAGCTCGTCCTCAACAAAACACAACCCGTCGTCATCAACACACAGCCCATCCTCATCAACACACAGCCCGTCCTCATCAACACACAGCCCTTCCTCACCAACACACAGCTCGTCCTCATCAACTCATAGCACGTCCTTATCAACACACAGCCCGTCCTCACCAACACACAGCCCGTCCTTATGGACACACAACCTGTCCTCATCGACGCACAGCCCGTGCTCATCAACACACAGCCTGTCCTCATCAACACACAGCCTGTCCTCATCAAAACACATCCCGTCCTCATCAACCCACAGCCCGTCCTCATCAACACACAGCCCGTCCACATCAACACACAGCCCGTCCTTATCAAAACACTGTCTGTTCTCATGAACACACAACTTGTCCTCATGAACACATAGCCCATCCACTTCAACACACAGCCCGTCCACATCAACACACAGCCCGTCATCATCAACACACAGCCCGTCCTCACTAAAACACAGCCCGTCCACATCAACACACAGCCCGTCCTCATCAACACACTGCCCGTTCTTATCAACAAACAGCCTATCCTCATCAACATATAGCCCGTCCTCATCCACACACAGCCTGTCCTCATCAACACATAGCTCTTCCTCATCAACACACAGTTCGTCCCTCATCAATACACAACCCGTCCTCATCAACACACAGCCCGTCCTCATTAACACACAGCCTGTCCTCATAAAAACACAGCCCGTCCTCATCAACACACAGCCCGTCCTCATCAACAAACAGCCCATCCTCATCAACACACTGCCCTTTCTCATCAACACACAACCTGTCCTCATCAACACATAACTCGTCCTTGTTACGGCCCTCTCGGGACGCAACGGGGTTCTTACTCTGATGTAGTTAGAGGAAGATATATATCCGGCCCCAAGCCAGTAGAGGCTATCAAGGGATGCGATCCGTGACGCAAGTAACTTAAAGGGAGTAGGGAAAGAAAGGTAAGAACTTAATATAATATAATATAACCATCACCATTTAAATATATAAAAGTAAAACGTACACAAGGGGGAGGGGTATTAACACTTTACAAAGGGGATCAACACTGTAGTCTTCTACTGGAGACTATGGATCCTCGAAGCTAGGTGCTGAGTCCGCGGTGCTTTCTTCGTGGCCTCAAGACGTGTCCTCTGAGAACGCCGAGTCTACCCTGGCCACAGGTCAGCCACAACACAGGTCCACTGGGGGCACCGTCGTGGAGGCCGTCAACCACACGTCCAGCAGGTCTGCTGGCAGGTACTGAGCCACCAAGGCTGGTACGGCCACTCCACGAACGATAAAAGGGGTATGCCCTAGACAGGAGTCTCGTGTGATATCACCAATCACCCTCCTGTCCTCAATACCCCAGTGGATTATCGTCTCCAACCGTCGGTCCCGGGTAAATCCTTCCACTGCCACTCCACTGGCAGGCTTAACACACCACAGTGTTCTTCCGGGGGACGACGTCACAACAGCTGCAGCAAACTTCACTGTATGGAGACTGGCTGCCTCGGGTAGACTGACTACACCTTCAACACAGTGGTCCGGTCGGCTCTGTAAGCAGACACGTCATTAATAACCGGGACACTAATACACCACACTCACAGGCTCAGATACAAACGCCCGACATATCCACTCCATAGATGGCGCTGTCTTCGGAGCACCACCTCACCAGAGGTCAGGAGCGGCGGTGTTGAGCGCTGAACCAGACTGGAAACTGGTCCTCGAGGCCAGTACACGCTGTCCTCACTAGGTGTCGTCGTTCATTTGGCGGGGGTTTCGGGAGCTGACCCACAGATGGCGTGTTTGTCACTGCTCCAGGCACGGACGCTGGATCCGGGTTCGTAACAGTCCTCTTCAACACACAGCCTGTCCTCATCAACACAAAGCCCGTCCTCTTCAACACACAGCCTGTCCTCATCAACACATAGCCCATCCTCGTCAACACACAGCTCGTCCTTATCAACACACAGCCTATCCTCATTAACACTTAGCCTGTCCTCATTAACACACAGCCCGTCC